>NC_092776.1:17073211-17374145 GCF_047496795.1 Chiloscyllium punctatum | reverse complement strand
CACAGCACTCACACTCCAGTGGTATATGTGGCATGGTTTTGAACTGTCTGGTTTGGGGAACAGTGTAACGGGGAGCTCCAGCTGCACTGCCTAGGCTCAATTATTCAATTGTACATCATGTCCTGGATATTCTGCCTGACGTGTCAGCTTGTCAAGGTTCTGCTCATAGTAATTTTGACTTATTGGTGGGGCTTCTTCTCAGGACTGTTATTGGGTCCACATCAGCTGATGTGTAAGGAAGTCTTTAAATTTCTTAAGCAAAGGGTTTAAATCCTCCCACTGCTCTTTGGTCACAAAGGTTAACTGGGCTTTTGAGTTTACAATTCTGGTGTGTGCCAGCCTGGAAGCTAGGGGACTCCTCACTTTCTCCTTCTCAACTGACCCCTCCTGGCTACTCTCAGATGGGGCACCTATTGGCAGAACCTCATTGGTTAATTCTGTTTATCTGCACTTCAGCTTCGCTGTGGCATTCACACCTGCAGCAGGACTTCAAGATCACCTGTCCTGTTCAGTTACTTTGGGGATGGGTTAGTCCCAACCTGTCTCATAATCCTTCAGATGCTACTGCTTTCAAACGGCCCTGTGTTTGTTGCTTTTTTGGCTTTGAATATTCAACCAGATGAAACACCTACTTCACTATCTGATTGCCTATTTTGGAAATTCCTGTTCTCCTTCTAAGCTGGAAGTTAAACTTTGGCTCGCCAGAGCTGTTGTTCATCTAGCAGGGATACAGGCTTCTTTCCTTCAAAGTCTTTAGGCCTAGTTTGAGACTTGTGTATGTCCCTATTGTGTCTCAAGTCCTTTGGGATATCTGCTGCTCTGCCCTGCAGCTCTTTTATATCTGGAAGAGGCAGTTTCCTGAGCAGCTGTGGATCTATTTAAGAACTTACCTGATGTCCCTCAAATATGGATGGCCAGTCATTCTGCTTAACCAGCAGAGGTGAAGGCTCCTTTACTTTTAGGCCAAGTAGTTTTCTCATCAATAGTGTATTTATTTGGCAACTTCCATTGTTACTTCTAAAATTGAAAATAAGCTATCTCCTGTGTGTTCAGCAGAGGGTCGGGCTCTCCTCTTTACATTTTCCAGCCAGATCGGGGAACTTTTTATGCCCCTATTTACCCCGATGTAAAAACCATTGATTGAATTTTTCTATAGTTTTGATTGCAGACTGAAATTGGAAAAAGATTGTTTTGAAAATGAAGGAATATGGAAAGGATTACTAGAAAAGGTAAAGTCACCATAGTTTTACCAACTCTCTTATTAGAGAGCGAACACTGGTAGTGGTTTAATATGAGGGTCACCACATCTCAGGGGAGCGGAGAGATTAAGAAGGAGATTCTTTAATGGCAACCTCAGCCAGTGTGGGAATTGAACCACACTGTGTTGGTGTTACTGTACATCATAGACTAGCTACCAGCCAACTGAACTAATCAACATCACTAAAGGACAGGATTACTGACCTTTAAAAAGCAGGTTTCTAAGACTTAATGGAAGTGTTATTTATACCCGGTTCGTTCAAGTGGTGGGAAAGTGCTAGCTACAGACCACTTGGAGCCAGGGAATGTGGGCAAAGGAAGATTTGGCTGGCACCAAGTAGCTGATTGGTCTATGGACTAGTGCCCAGTTGTTGAAGACAGCTTGTATGTGTGAACAGTTGGTCAGAAGCCATCAGATTTCCAGAAAGGGATGGAGCTGTCTCTTTCTCTACAGTAAAAAACAGCTCAAGCAAGAAGCCCATTTATTTCCCTCATCAGTTGCTGAGAGCTACAGTTTTTACCTAATAAGTCAGAGACTTTATAGTGCAAACCAAACTGTGTCTTCTGCAGGCATGTGAGAGTACCTGGAGAAGGTGGATTGGGGAGCAGCAAATCCAAAAAAGCCAAAAGGATCACCTCAGCAAATCTTGTGGGTAGGTACCATTATACCACATTCCCAGACTTTCCCTGTCTCAATAAACCCCTTTCTTTTTGTAGCTGTCAACATTTGTGTGTAAGATGAGATATTTAAGGGGGCTATGACACTTTCTCAAAGTGGTAAAATTATATGTTGATGATTCATAATTGTGCACTTGTAGTTAGAATCTATTTATTTGTAATAAATAGTAATCCTTGTGAAGTATAGAATCCTTCTGAGTGTGTTCCTCTAGCTGGTAGATTAGGGAATTTTGCATATATTTATAAAATCTTTAACATTTGCGACCACTCCAGGAATAGAGGCTTGATTTCCAACTACCCTAGTGAGGCAAAACATGGGAAGAAGCATTCTGCTAGTCACATTTTGTTTGCATATCTTTAAACCTCTGCTATTCTGATCCCAGCACCTTTGTTTCCCAATGACCCCTCAGTTAAATACTGCACACTGATTTTGTGCGGAGGAAGTCATTGTTAACCAGTCTTTGGACTTCTTTGAGGAAGTATCATGTGATGGCTAAAGGGGAACTGGTGCATGTTCTGTTTTTAGATGCTATACTAAAGGTTATTTCAGAAAATAAAAGTTCACAGTATAGAGGTTTGCAGTATTAATATGGATTTAAATTGGCTTTCTAAAAGGAAATAGAGGGTAGGTAGGAATGTGCTTGAAACACAACCTGTTAGTATGCAGGTGCATGATGTAATTAAATTGGGAAGTAGAATATTTTGCCTTTATTGCAACCGGGTTAAAAATAGGCAAGTCTATCACATCCATGCTGTACATCTCTATGACTCTATAACTGTGCAGGGTGTTGGTTAATCTGTATCTGGAGTACTGAATACAGTTTTGTATCTGTACTTTACAAAGGATATATTAGCATCGGAGTTCAAAAGGGATTCATTAGGCTGATTCCTGAGATGAAGGTACTGACTAATCAAAAATGGCTAAACAGGTTAGGCCTTTATTCATTAGAATTTAGACAAAGAGGTGATACAATTAAAACATACAAGGTTCTAAGGGAAATAAAATAAAGAACTGTAGATGCTGGAATTCTGAAACAAAAACAGAAATTGTAGAAACTCAGCAGGTCTGGCAGCATCTAAGGAGTGAAAGCAGAGTTAATAGTTCAAGATGAGTGACCCTCTTCAGAATTAAAATTTTGAGGGCACTTGACAGAGTAGATGTTATGATGATGGTTCCATTAGGAGAATCTCAAACTAGGGGACAGAATAAGGGCATACTCCATTTAAAATAGAAATGTGAAAGAAATTCCCCTCCCAAAGGTTATTGAATGTCTGGAATTCTCCAGCTCAGAGTGTTATGGAGGCTAGATCACTAAAACGATTTAGAGAGGAGGTAGGTAGACTTTTGAAAGACCTTTTGAAAGGGAATCTAAGCTGAACTGACAGGGAAGAGGAGTTGGGGCAAATCAGCCATTACCCAGAGGGCAGACTCAAGAGGACAAATAGCATACTCATCCTTGTTCTGTCCTTATGTGAATAGACTTTTATAAGGTTAGCAATACTTCATGAGTGATGTTCCACAGAGATTGGAGCTGGGAACTCAACTGTTTACACTTTTTATAAGTGACTTGGTTGAAGAGAGAGAATGTATTGTTGCTAAATGTTCTGATGAAACAAAGATAGATGGAAAGCAAAAGTTCATGAAGAACTAAATGAGGCTCCAAAGAGATATAGGTAATTAAAGTGATTGGGTAAAGAACTGACAAATGGAGTATATTGTTGAAACTTTGAAATTGTTCACAATGCCAGGAAGCATAAAAACACATATCCAAATGATAAGAGATTGTGGAGCTCTGAGATGCAGAGGGATCGGGGTGTCCTGGTGCATGAATCACAAAAGGCCAGTATGTGGGTACAGCAAGGAATAAGGGAAGCTAATAGAATGATGGTTTACGGTGAGAGGAATTGAATTCAAAAGCAGGGAAGGTTATGTTTCATTTATACAGGGCATTGCTGAGATGTCATCTAAAGTACTGTGTACATTATTGGTCCCCTTGTTTAAGGAAGGTTATAAAGCATTGGAAACAGTTCAGAGAAGGCTCAATAGATTAATACCTGGAATGGGTGAGTGGTCTTAGAAAGGGAGGTCTATGCTTAAATCCACCAGTGTGCAGAAGAATAAGAGCTGATAGGACATTGAAACAGGAGATGTCTTGACAAGGTAGGCCTGGAGAGAATGTTTCCTCTTGTGAAAGAATGTAGAAGTAGGGATTACTGTTTAAAAAGACAGATAGCTTAGTTAAAACAAAGATGAGGCAAAATCATTGCTCTCTGGTCTTTTTAAAATTTGTTCTGGATATGTGGGTGTTGCTGGCTGGGTCAGCATTTATTGCCCATCCCTAACTGCCCTTGAAAAGATGGTGGTGAACTACCTTTAAACTGCTGCAATTTGCTGTAGGTAGATATAAAATGGAAAATAGGAGGAGTGGGGCCCTTCAAGCTTGCTCCACCATTCAGAATGATCATGATGGTCATCCAGCCCAATATCCTGTTCCTGCTTTATCCCTCTTCGATCCCTTTCACCCGAAGAACTATATCTAACTCACCCTTGAAAACCTTCAATGTTTTGACTTCAGCGTTTTTTTTTCTGTGGCAGAGAATTCCACATGCTCACCACTCTCTGAGTGAAGAAAGTTCTCTTGAACTCTGTCCTAAATAACCTATCACACACCCTTAAACTGTGACTCCTGGTTCTGGACTCCCTGGTCATCATAAACACTCTTCCTGTGTTTAACTTTTCTAAATGATGAGGAGATGCCGGTGTTGGACTGGGGTGGACAAAGTTAAAAATCACAAAACATCAGGATATAGTCCAACAGGCTTATTTGGAAGCACTAGCTTTTGGGGCGCTGCTCCTTCATCAGGACAGCTACCTGATGAAAGAACAGTGCTCCGAAAGCTAATACTTTCAAATAAACCTTGTTGGACTATAACCTGATATTTTATGATTTTTAACTATATTGTATAGGTTTCTATGAGATTCCCACTCATTCTAAATTTTAGTAAACAGTCCTAATTGTAACAAAAACAGAAGTTGCTGGAAAAGCTCAGCAGGTCTGGCAGCATCTGTAGAGAGAAATAAGGGTTAATGTTTTAGGTAGACTGACCCTTCCTCACAACACAGTCCTAATTATTCTGGGCTCTCTTCATACATCAATCTGGCCATCCCAGGTGTCAATCCATAATAATTCTTCACTCATTCCTTCTGTTGCCCCAACATCCTTCTTCAGAAAAGGAAACCAAAACTGCATGCAATATTCCAGGACAACAATGTTATTAGGGAGTCAGTTGCAGGATTTTAACCTAGAGACACTGACGAAATGGCAATATTACTTTAAATCAGGATGGTTGCTGTGTTACCATCCATCTTCTGCCCTTTTCTTCCGGATGGTAGTGGACCAGGGTTTGGAAAGTGCAGTTAAAGGAGCTGGGCGAATTTCTGCAGCGCACCTTGTTGAATGTTTGTGGATGATTTGCCAAACAATTGGGAATGAGTGTTGTTGGAGCTACATTTCTCCAGGGGGCAAGCAAGGAGTACTCTATCAAACTCCCAACTTGCACTTGTAAACAATAGACAGACATTGTGGAATCAGGTGGTGTGTTACATGTAACAAGATTCCTAATCTCTGATCTGCTCTTGTAGTCATAGTACTTATATTAGCTAGTCTAGTTGAGGCTCTGGTCAATGATAAGCCCCCCCAGATGTTGATAGTATGGGATTCAGCGATGGTAATCCTATTGAGAATCAAATGGCGATGATTAGATTCACCACTGATGATCATTGCCTTGCAATTGCTTGGCTAAAATGCCATTTTTTACATGTCAGCCCAAGTCTGGATATTGTTTAAGTCTTGCTCTATTTGGACATGTACTACTTCAATATGGGAGTTGTCACAAAGAGTGCTGGAACACGGTACACTGATGCAAACACAATCATCACCACAAAGTTTAAAAATCACACAACACCAGGTTATAGTCCAACAGGTTTAATTGGAAGCACTAGCTTTCAGAGAGCTGCTCCTTCATCAGGTGGTTGTGGAATACACAATTGTAAGACACAGAATTTATAACAAAAGTTTACAGTCTGATGTAACTGAAATTATACATTGAAAAATACCTTGATTGTTTGTTAAGTCTCTCATTTGTTAGAACAACCATGTTAGTTTCACTTCTTTCATATGTAAGTCACAAAACGTTTTTTAAAAGTTACATTCTCAGGTTAACTTTAACAATTGGTGTCAGCCCAGATAATGTGTTGAAGGTGTTCGCCCCCTGTATGCTGTTGTCTGTGCCATAATGTTTAGACTGATTCTAATCTAAAAAATGAATTAAGAGTCTTATATGGATTCATGCAATTTTTGAGCAAAGTACAATGTAATTCTGCAAGTACAAATTCATCCCACAAATGTATATGTGTATGTGTGTGCGTGCGTGCATGCGCATAGGGGTGTCTGTATGTGTATAGTGCAGTGGTAGTCACTTGTAGTGTGACATGAGCCCAAGGTCCCAGTTGAGGCCTTCCCTATGGGTACCGAATGGTTCAGTACCCATACGGAGGGCCTCAAACGGGACCTTGGGTTCATGTCACACAACAGGTGACCACCATTGCACTACATATTATATATATATATATATATATATATATATATAAACACAGACACGTGCGCGCACACACACACACACACACTACGACAGACACACACACTCCCACACGCACCCTCTCACAGACTTTACACTCACACACACACACACATATACACTCTCTCTCACAGACACTCACAACCCCCCAATCCACACACATGTGCATATACACATATATGTTTGTGGGATGAATTTGTACTTGCAGAGTTACATTGTACTTTGCTCAAAAACTGCATGAATCCATGTAAGACTCTGTCAACTCATTTTTTTTTAGATTAGAATCAGTCTAGACATTATGGCACAGACAGCAACACATATGGGGCAAACACCTTCAACACATTATCTAGGCTGACACCAACTGTTAAAGTTAACCTGAGAATGTAACTTCTTTAAAAAAGTTTGTGATTTACATATGAAAGAAGTGAAAATTAACATGATCATTCTAACAGATGAGCGACTTAACAAACAATCAAGGTATTTTTCAATGTATAATTTCAGTTACATCACACTGTAAATTTTTGCTATAAATTCTGTGTCTTACAATTGTTCCTCCACAACCACCTGATGAAGGAGCGGTGCTCTGAAAGCTAGTGCTTCCAATTAAACCTGTTGGACTATAACCTGCTGTTGTATGATTTTTAACATTCTAACTTATAATCACTGTTTAATAAGATCTTTTCTGGTGTTGATAAATTAATATTAAATGCAAAATTGCTCCATAATAATTTTTAAAATTCTACATTTTAAAAAATAACATTATGTTCATATATTTTAGCTTATATAAACATACCTTATACCTTATTCTCAAAAATATATCCCAATGACTTATTTCACTCCTCATATTATATAATTATATGTAAAAATAATCAGTGCATTTCACATCTTTGGAGTGGTGTTTGTGACATGTCTTGTTTATCCTACTCAATACCATGGTGGCAATAGCTTCCTGCCTCACAATGCCAGGGAGCCAGCTTTGGACAACTGTCTGTATGGACATTGTATTTTCTCCCGGTGTCTGCATGGATTTCCTCTGGGTGCTCTGGTTTCCTCCCACAATCTATTGGCTATGCTTAACAATAATTGCCCTGTAGTCTCCAGAGATGAGCAGGTTAGGTACATTAACCTTGGTAAAAATAACATGCAAGTTTACAGGGATGATATTCTTCAGTATGTTAGTACAGACTTAATGGGCCAAATGGCCTCTTTCTGCACTGTAGGGTTTCTATGATTCTAACATAGCTCTTCCTGGAGATCCTCTTGGCTTGGGGTAAAATTCAAACTAACCCCAAGAACGGGGATATCCATACCACGGAGATGCTAGATCTTATATATTCTATCCACTGCTGATAAATACATCCGTGCTCATCAGTAAACATAGTGCATAATGAGTAGAGTACTTGTAATCACCAGTCAGTACACAATCATTGTTTACGCTAATCAGTACGAGCTTCCTAAAAGCTCTTCCCTCATTTTTTGTCCCCAATTTGTTTCACTGATTTACTGCCCACTCTTCATCAGAGAGAACTCAAAAGTAATCACCTGTATGGGAATTGTGGGGACGAATGTACAGCCCAGTTCAATTCTGAAGTGAAACATGTTGATACGCATTCCATCTATACAAGCAGTAAGGGGATGATATTTTCACCATTTGCCTATATTTATCGAATCACATTTTATACCCGCTACTTGCTTAGATCACAACCTATTGCAGAGAATGGAACCTAATGGGAGAATGATTTTAAACTTGATATGGGTTTAAAAACTTAAATATTCTGGAACAAAGCTCATGATTTATTTCCTTACATGCATTACTTGTACTTACCATGCCATCATTCCCAGTAAAGCCTGTGCTCATTGAGGTGCAGGAGGAAGTTAAGATAGATCACATTAGAAGAATCGATAGTTCATCATGTGGCAGAAGTCACATTCTGGATCCTGTAAGTAATCAGCCAGGAATGGATGGAGTAGACATTCATCGTGGAAGCAATGCCACATCTGTGTGAATGACCATAGATGGTAAGGAATTGCTGAATTACCTTAGGTTCTTTTTTCACCTGACTATTCAATTCGCTTTGCTCCTCCGTCAGAGCTCTGCTCCTGCAGATTGAAGTCTGACAATGATTCACTTTGTCGCTAAGAGAAGGATCTCAATCCCCACCCCTCAGTCTGCTGCTGAATGGTTTATACAGAGCATCAGAGGCAGACAGCAAATGTACACCAGATGCTGTCAGAGACATTTTCATATTTATGAACAAAGCACCAGATCGACAACCAGCTTGACACCTTCAGCCTACTGAATAAACATCATGGACGAGACTTGTTACTTTAGTATAAGAGGTGACTCATCTTGTCAGAACTACAAATTGTATATTGACTTTAGATTTACTTTGTATCTACTTAGATGATTGGGTTATAGAGCAACTTAAAATACTCTTGAATTGGCACAGATGTGGTTGAAAGAAGGTCCAGTGAGACATTTAAATCACTTCAATGTAGACATGCCTAACCTTTTCTCCAATTATTTTGTTATATAAAATTTGTGGAATTATAGCGGATTTTTTTCCTCTTTCTCAGTATCCCTTCACTAAAATTGCAATGTCAGATAATTTGATCACTGAGGCTTTCATTAGGTGGTTGGACAGGAAATTACCGACATGAAAGCTTCAAATCTCATTCTTTCTGAAAGTAACTATGCAAAGCCAAGGAATGAATGTGATAGCGTGTCAATGAATATTTCACAATGCTGGTAAGAAATTACTGCACACCTTGATGAAAAGTCACATTAATTCTGTTCACTCCATAGATACTGCCAGACCTGCTGAGTAAATCTTTTCAATTCAGATCTCCAGCATGCAAAGTAATTTATGTTTCTCTTTGGAACAGAATATTGCTCCCAAGTGGCTTTGAATTCAAGATGGTACAAGGAAGGTAGGATATTTCGTGATGCATTGGGTAATACCACTGTGAGTCAGCAGCTCCATATTAAAGACCTATTCCAGGACTTCCAGCATGGAAACAGACCCTTCTGTCCAACCAGTCTATGTCGACCAGATATCCCAACCCAATCTAGTCCCACCTGCCAGCACCTGGCCTATATCCCTCCAAAACCTTCCTATTCATATACTCATCCAAATGCTTCTTAAATGTTGCAATTGTCCCAGCCTCCACTACTTTCTCTGGCAGCTCATTCCATACACGTACCACCCTCTGTGTGAAAATGTTTCGCCTTGGGTCTCTTATATCTTTCCCCTCTCACCCTAAACCTATGCCCTCTAGTTCTGGACTCCCCAACCCCAGGGAAAAGACTTTGTCTTTTTATCCTATCCATGCTCCTCATAATTTTATAAACCTCTATAGGGTCACCCCTCAGCCTCCGACGTTCCAGGGAAAACAGCCAAAGCCTGTTCAGCCTCTCCCTATAGCTCAAATCCTCCAACCCTGGCAACATCCTTGTAAATCTTTTCTGAACGCTTTCAAGTTTCACATCTTTCCGATAGGAAGGAGACCAGAATTGCAAGCAATATTCCAACAGTGGCCTAAACTTGTTGGCAAAAGGTGTATATTATGTTTGAGTACTAACTCGTAACTCCTTTCAACACATGCCACTGAAGTGGTAAGACTGGGGGAAATTCCTGGTTAAGAAATTGCAGCCTTTTTATCATCACTATCCATAGTTGCAGGCTACAAGACAGGAATAAGTTACTCAGCCCCTTGAGTTCTATCCTTCTAGACTAGGACTGATCATCTAGCTCAATGCCATCTTCCTATCCTATGCTATCCTTATTCAATTAAAAATGTATGTTGCCTCATATATATTTGGAGGTAGAATTGAGGACTCAAATATTCAGTTTACTATTCCATAACCTTAAAATATCTCTGACACTTGGCTTTCACCACTCACCAGTTTCTAATATATCCAGGGTATATCAATCCCTTCAATTTCAGTATTGCAGAATGCAAAGATTACTTATTTCAATGAATGATGTAACTGTTGAAAATAGTTCCCTTTTCAAAAGTCTGTACAGTCACAATAGTTCTAGTAGTCACAAAGTTTTTGTGATAGTTTTATGCATTTGGAAGTTTTGAGCATATTGCATTCATAATTTAGATGATGCAAAACAAAGTGCAAAGGTTTTATTTGATGGTACCATTTAAATTTATGAACTCTTATCACCTAGAAGGACAAGGGCAGCAGTGTGGAACTCCGCCATTTACAAGTTATTTTCCAAGCCACACCATCCTGCCTTGAAACTATATAATTTGTATCTTCAGCATCATGGCAAAATACTGTAACACCTTACATAACATCACTGTGAAATCACATACACAACATGGACTATATCAGGTTAAGGTAGCCCACCATCAACGTCTCAAAACCAATTAAGAATGGGCAATAAATGACCTTGATGGTAATATTCACATTCCAAAATGAGAATGTAACCAGAGAGAAGGGACTTCAGTTGCATGGATACAGAACCTGGGATTATTCTCCGTAGGTGATTTAAGAGAGGTGTGCAAAATTACAAAGGGTCACGATGGAGTAGAACAAAAGAAGACTGCTTCCATTGGTGGAAAGGTCAAGAACCAGAGGACTAGTAATTGTCAAAAGAACACAGGCAACACAAGTAAAGATTTTTATGAAATGAATGGTTTCAATCTGGAACGACTTGCCCAAAAGTTAGAGGATCCAAATTAGATTCTTACCTTTCAAAAGAAACTGGATGAATATTTGAAATTGAACTTCAACCGAAGTTTGATATCTAAGTTTGAGCTTAAGGCATCAAATTTCAAGGAAAGAACTGAACATTGCACATGAATTGATAGGGTGCTTAGGAACCACATAGGTTTCGAAAGCAACACCTTTTCTTTGGAAGGGAAAAAGCAGTTGCATCTTTATTCAGTTCTGAAGAAAGGTCACCAACTTAAAACATTCACTCTCCACATATGCTGCCTGACCTGGAGATTGACAGCTGACTTGATTTACTCAGTCACTCTAGGTAAGGTTGACCAAGGTACAGCTGAGGTGTCATTTATCTCTTCTAATTGCAGACCCCATTGACTTTTTGTTTCATTTTGTATTTCCAGCATCTACAAAATACTGATTGTGGGAAGAGTGCAATGTCGAATAAGACAGTAGCTAAAATAGTTACACGGAGGACAAGTTGCCCAAGCATATGCTCAAATGGGCAGTCCAGTTACACAATGTGAAAAAAAATGATTTAATAATGCAACTGGATTGGTTTCACAAAAGTGCTAGAAATTTCCTTCCAATTCAGAGGCAATGTGTCCTGCTGATCCTCCACTGTCACAAGTTAGTTCACAACAGGGCAAGTGTCCACTTGCTTCAACAGGTGTGCAAAACTTGAGTGTTTAAAATTTCTTTCATGGGATGTGCTTAGCATTTGTTGCTGATCCTAACTTCCCTTGAATTGAGTAGTTGGCTAGGCCATTTCAGACAGCAGTTAAGAGTCAACCACATTGTGGTAGTTCTGGGGCCACATGTAGGCTAGACCAGATAAGGCAGTTTTCCTTCCTATTAGTGAATCAGAACAAGTGATGTAGTTTCATAGTTGACAAGCTTTACATACCAGGTTTAACTGAATTTATATCCCACCACCTAATGCGATGGAATTTGAATCCAATTCCTCAAAGCATTAGCCTGGGTCCTGGTGACTAGTCCAGTAACATTATCAGGACACCACCATCTCTGCTCGAGAAGTGAAGCAAATCTCTCAAACAAGGCAAACAAAAAAAAAGCTGAATTCTTTATCTGTTGAGCTGGAGCATCAGATCACAAACGGATCACAAGGCGACTTGGAGCTGGCTGATAAAGTTTGCAAGACAGTTTTGATCAAAGGATGATGAAACCTCAACAAATGGTTCAGAACGTGTTCTCTCTGTCCATGTTGAGGGGCACAGAGTTAGATACAGTCAGAATCATAGAGTCATAGTTGAGTCTCTATCTTGATTTTGTGCTCTTTACAGAGTGCATTCTCACTCTCAGACCTATCTGGACCTTTATGGCTGCAATGACTCTTGATCTCAGTATTATTTTCCTGCCATCTCTCCCCAACCATGCATATTGTTGTGAGGCATTCCATGTTAAAATCAGCAAGATCCAGCCAACAGTCAGACTGATGCCAATAATATTTGTGGCACAAAAGAGCCAAATAATGACAGATTTAATTATTCCATTTCACAAACAATTAATTGTATGGCTATCACTTTATCTTCCACGATCAGCATATGGAAGGGTGCAGACACCATTAGTCAATAAACTAACAACACTGACCACAAAAAATATTGTCAGACGATAAAAATTCACAAGTGAATAACTTGCTTTCTAATTCCTCGAAGCGGTCCCACCATGAGACAATGTCAAGTGGGTTTTAGAATACTCATTACTTGCTTGGTTGGTAAAAAGCTCCAACAGACGAGCTCGACATTACCCAGCACAAACCAACTCTCCTGCTTACTGATTAAAAATCTATCTCAACCTTAAATACACTTAAAAGCTCAGCCTCTACAGCATTCCACAGTAAAGAATTGAACAGATTCAATACCCTCAGGTGAGAAATTCCTCTTCATCTCTACCTTAAATGGTTGATCCCTTTATTCTTCAGATTAAACCCACTGGTCAGAGACTCTTCAATGAGGGGAAACCATCTCTCAGCATCTACCATGCCAAGCCCTCCCATAAGGTCACCCTCCCATTCTTCTAAACTCCAATGAGTACAGGCCCCATCTATTCGATCTCTCCTCATAAGACAGATCCTCCATACCTATGATCAACCAATTAAACATTCTCTGGACTGCTTCCAATGCCAGTTCATCTTTCTTTGTATAAGGGCACCAAAACTGTACGGTGTTCTAAGCAATAGTTACTTTGCACATTTTTTTTACTAAGATCTCTCTATTTTATACTCCATTCCCTTTGAAGTAAAGGCCAACATTCCATTTATCTTCCCTGTTACTTAAATGTTAGCTTGTTGGTGACTTATGCATAAAGAACCCCAATTACTTTGGTTGCAGCTCTCCGTAGTGTTCCTCGGTTTAAATATTATTCAGTTCCTCCATTCATCTTGTCAAAACACATTAACATTTTCATGTTTTCACATTCACTTAACTAGTCTATGTTCCTCTGTAGACTGTTATCCTCACCACTCATTTTTCTGTTGTCTACAAACTTGGCTGTTGTACATTCACTTTCCTCTTCCAAGTTATCAATATAAACTATAAGTAATTGAGGCCCCCAACTCCATATGTCGCGTGATGCTCACAGGATGGTAACTGAATACATTGCAGATGATTTTCCGAAAATACCACGTCCAGGAGGAAGGTTATTCTGGAAAGTAGTAACTATGGCCAGAACCTACTCTTTACAGGATTATTATAAATCCCAACAATTTGAATTTCATATCATATACCACTCAACTGGATTTCTGAACCTTAACCTTGGGAGATCAATGAAGGTGGCACTTAAAGGTAGTTCTGTAAGTCTTTAATATAGTTCCATTAACAGAAAAATAAGATTAAAGGATTTAAGATTCTGAATCCAGGCATCAAAGCGGACAAATTGGTAATAAGTCAGTCATTGAAGTCTGAAATAGCAGCAGCTTCTCCCAGTCAATCAAATCATTGCAGTCTCCGTTTCTTCTTTTGTAATCTACGACCGGCCTCTGCCCCTTTCCGTGCAGCTCTAACCAGGCCCTTGAATTGGCCACAAATCTTCGCCTTTTTCCTTCAAAGGAAAAATATATATTAAGAACAAAAATTTAAAGCCAGGAGGAATGAGAAACATTGCACCTGTAAAAATCATTCTTTACACTGATTGAGCCAACAATGCATCATGATCCCTGTGTTCATAGTAATAACCCAGCAGTAAGAAAACCACACCTTCGATTCAGCTGTGATTTGTTAAGTGGGACATAGGCAAAAGGATCCAGCTTCCCTCTCTGTTTCACATCCCCTCGTCCTTTCTGAAGAGAGATTAGAATGTGTCAGATTTAAAAGAAACAGATGCTGAGATGGAAAAAATAAATAAAATAATTTGAGAGAAAACAACAGATATTAAAATTAGTTTTGTGCCATTGAAATTAACTACACTCACAGAGAATCAGACATGGTTAATATATCAAGTACACAAGACTCACACTCACCGTTGATTTATACTCTGCACCATACTCTCTATTTCTCTTTGAAAGTGTCTGCCTGTGAATTCCAGAACCTCCAGCTGAAACATTCACAAACAAGTAAAGGTGAGATTGGGAGTAGGAGACAGACAGCAGAGAAACAGGAACAAAAGACCTTTTCATGCCCACTCTGTAGACCATCACTCTTCCCTTCCTTACTGATGATCCTCACTAACCCCTACAAATACCTTTACTATACATACACATCTTTACTGAGACCACTCCCTCCCCTATGACCCACCCTGCAGACCTTCAACACACCACACACAGACCATCAGCTCCAAAAGACCTTTTCAAACTGCCCACAAACTATTCTCTTTGAGACCAAAGACACTCCCACACTGTAATAGGCAGAACATCCTTTACTTAATTGACATGATTGAATACAATAATAAAGCATGGAGAAGTAGTGGGATTGAACTCTAACTGAATAATACCTAAGTGAAAAATGTCTCCTTGTGATTGAATGGGAACTTGGAAATAGGATGGAAAGTACTTAGTTGACATGATCCATATAAGATCTAATAAGACCTCTTGCTGATCTGAAGCCAACTCTTTTTATTGAACTGGAAACTGAGGTGGTGAACTTAGAGGTTTATAAAACCATAACAGGCATGGTCAGTGTAAATAGACAAGATCTTTTACCTGGAGTGGGGGATTCTATAACAAGAGGGCATAGGTTAAAAGTGAGAGGGGAAAGAAATAAAAGGGAGCTAAGAGGTAACTTTTTTAGGCAGAGGATGGCATGTGCATGCTACGAGCTGCCAGAACAAGTGGTGGAGGCTGGTACAATTACAACATTTAAATGCAAGGGAATAGCAAGGGTTTTGAGATATATGGGCCAAATGGGACTAGATTAGTTTAGGTTATCTGGTCAGCATGGAAGAGTTCGATTGAGGGGTTGTTCCATTGCTGTACATCTCTATGACCTTTTCTATGATCCTCCATGTTATTAAATGACAGAATAGGCTTAATACGTCCTACAGTGACATCAGCATTATTAGCAGAGTGCTGTGGAGGAATGTGACATACACAGACATGGAAAAGGGCACAGAAAATCTTTACACCTACCTTTATAGCATGAATCTGTCTGCATCTCTTCATCATCATCAGCAGTTTTGAATTTTTGCTTCTGTGCAGCTTTCTAAATGGACAAATTTTCAAAAATTAAATTGACACTGGGATACAGAGTCAAATAAACTGAAAACCGGAGGATAGGTGGGCAAGATAGAAGCTGGGGCTTCTGGGGACTGGGGTGGAGGAACAGAGGTTGGCGTGTCAGGTATAACTAGCCAGAAGTTAGTCAGGTTAGATCAGGATGGATCAGGGAGAGGCTGGTTGTGGAGGGAGAAATAGTCAAAGACTACATGGGAAAATGCAGGAGTATTAATGACAATTAGGCTTGCACTCGGGTAGGGTTTGATGATTTAAGTGCTGGGGTCTCACTGTCACTGGGACATTGGTAACAAAGTTCTGATGAAATGAAGGCAAACACTCACAGTTTTCACACCAACTTCCTCCAAGATTTCATTTGCTTCATCTTCAGAGTCTGTTAACAGAGGAATTTCCACAAACATCAGCATCAAGTTTACTTCAGAGAAACCAACTCAGCGAGTGACTGGAAGACGATAGGGCACACCACCACCACAACAAGTGAGAGTTATCCCATCTCAATTGAGATTCCTTGCCATTGAGAAACAATGCAGTTCCATTGAAGAGCACAAGAATATTTTAGCATAGGAGATCCCACGTAACAACCTCCTCCCCATCCCCAAATAAGAAACTGCGCAATGTGGACATGAAAATCTAAACAACAGAATATGCAGCAAGTTTCCAACAATCTTCACATCGTCCATCCTGCTGCATGTGCTCGGTTTCAAAACCTCCGAGTGACAATGAAGAACCGCCACTGGAGTTTGTTTGGTGAATTAGCAATGCACAGAATAGCAATCTGACTGGAGGATACACCTTGAGCCGCCCTGACCAGACGGAAAGTTGTAAAAAGTGGGGAAGTCTCTTATTGAACTATTCAAAGGAGGAGGGCATCTTCATATGAGACTCAGTGCAGAAACAGCAAAAATGCCCAAAGTATTTACCTTTTAATTGATCATCCTTTGCCCCTTGACTGATTACCAATCGGCCATCTGACAACACTGGGAAATCGTGTTTAATACTTGCTTTCTTCTTCAGCTCTGGTTTAGTGGCTGGAAGATAAAGTAGTCAAGATTGAATGAGGTAGAATAAAAACCTATCATTGCCAATTAATGTTTGTACGCAACTTATGTGCCCAATGATACCCTTCACACACAACGGCACAGGCACGGCCTCCCAACTATCAACAGCACAATCAAGATACTGTCTTCAAATGTAGTCTGGTCCTATGTTCCGGTAGTTACTGTATTGAAAACCCGTGCTCCTCCCCAACTTCACGACTTACTGCTTCCACAAGAAATACACAAACATAAGCAGATGTCAGCCATTTGTCCCTTTTAGCCTGCCCTGCCATTCTATAAAATTATTTGTATTGCAAATTCCACATTCAGATATAACTCCAATAACCTTTGATTCCCCTACAAAAGTTTACAAACTCGACCTTAAATAAGGAGACCAACACAGCATAATATTCAAAACTCACCAATCCCTGTATAACCGAAGCATAACATCCATATTTGTACATTCCTCTCATCACAAAGATACATCCCACTTTCTTAATCATTTGCTGTATCCTGCACATTAATGTTTAGTGACTTAGGAGCTATAACACCTAGATCACTTCAAACTTTGAAATTAGTCATGTCTTTAAATAATACTGTGCTTTTTTATTCTCCCTGCCAAGTGAACTTTACATTTTTCAATATTGTACTCCATCTACATGCAAACTCGTGTCTTCTTCACAACACACTTTGCCTGTTTTTGTGGTGTGGCCCCTTTCCCTTCCTGGATTCTAAAGAAATGCAGATGAGGTGGGAGAGTACAGGTGAGTGTGAGCATGAGCAGTAGCAATAGCTAATTTCACCGAAAGCAGACTGAGGGGCCAAATGATGTGTTCCTACAATTTGTATTCTTACCTAACACCCTCTGTGCCACTTTCTGGTCCAGAAAATTGAGGGGTTCATCAGCTTCCCCTTCCTTCAGCCAAGCAGAGCTCTTCTGGACAATTTGCTTCTTTGTCACTTTCTCTGCTTTCTCCATAACCTCTTCATCAGAATCTGACTCGGCCAGAATCTCTTCAATACTGAAAAAAAAATTATACAAATAAACTAAGCTTCACAGTTGCAAACCACCCAAGTTAGATTGGAAAAGACCAATACTCCACATAAGCTAGATTCCAGGCAAATTAGGCTGGCGCATCAAAGTCTGACATGGAGATAATGCTTCCACTAGTTGGACAGACTAGGAACCTAGGGCACAGTTTCCAAGAGAAGGGTCAACCTTTTAGAAATGAGATGAGGAGGAACTTCTTCAGTCACAAAGTGGGATTCATTGCTACAGAAAGCTGTGAAGGCCAAGTCATTGAGTGTATTTAGATCAGAAATAGATAAGCTATTCATTAGTAACAGGATCAAGTGGTACAGGGAAAAGGCAGCAGATTGGGGTTGAGAAACATATCAGCCATGATCAAATGGTAGAGCAGACTCAAAGGGCTGATGGCCAAACTATGCTTGTATCTCTTATGGTCTTACATCGATGTGGCAATTGCATTGTCTATGTTGGTGGCAATCACAATGCAAGTGTTAGAAGGTTGTGGATCCAAGTCATACTTGAGAAAGGAGCACAAGATTCTAAGTTGACACCAAGGAGGCGCAGCCCTTGTGAGAGGGTCCGCACCGAGGGAGCGCGGCCCTGTCAGAGGGTCCGCACCGAGGGAGCGCGGCCCTGTCAGAGGGTCCGCACCGAGGGAGCGCGGCCCTGTCAGAGGGTCCGCACCGAGGGAGCGCGGCCCTGTCAGAGGGTCCGCACCGAGGGAGCGCGGCCCTGTCAGAGGGTCCGCACCGAGGGAGCGCGGCCCTGTCAGAGGGTCCGCACCGAGGGAGCGCGGCCCTGTCAGAGGGTCCGCACCGAGGGAGCGCGGCCCTGTCAGAGGGTCCGCACCGAGGGAGCGCGGCCCTGTCAGAGGGTCCGCACCGAGGGAGCGCGGCCCTGTCAGAGGGTCCGCACCGAGGGAGCGCGGCCCTGTCAGAGGGTCCGCACCGAGGGAGCGCGGCCCTGTCAGAGGGTCCGCACCGAGGGAGCGCGGCCCTGTCAGAGGGTCCGCACCGAGGGAGCGCGGCCCTGTCAGAGGGTCCGCACCGAGGGAGCGCGGCCCTGTCAGAGGGTCCGCACCGAGGGAGCGCGGCCCTGTCAGAGGGTCCGCACCGAGGGAGCGCGGCCCTGTCAGAGGGTCCGCACCGAGGGAGCGCGGCCCTGTCAGAGGGTCCGCACCGAGGGAGCGCGGCCCTGTCAGAGGGTCCCCACCGAGGGAGCGCGGCCCTGTCAGAGGGTCCCCACCGAGGGAGCGCGGCCCTGTCAGAGGGTCCCCACCGAGGGAGCGCGGCCCTGTCAGAGGGTCCGCACCGAGGGAGCGCGGCCCTGTCAGAGGGTCCCCACCGAGGGAGCGCGGCCCTGTCAGAGGGTCCCCACCGAGGGAGCGCGGCCCTGTCAGAGGGTCCCCACCGAGGGAGCGCGGCCCTGTCAGAGGGTCCCCACCGAGGGAGCGCGGCCCTGTCAGAGGGTCCCCACCGAGGGAGCGCGGCCCTGTCAGAGGGTCCCCACCGAGGGAGCGCGGCCCTGTCAGAGGGTCCCCACCGAGGGAGCGCGGCCCTGTCAGAGGGTCCCCACCGAGGGAGCGCGGCCCTGTCAGAGGGTCCCCACCGAGGGAGCGCGGCCCTGTCAGAGGGTCCCCACCGAGGGAGCGCGGCCCTGTCAGAGGGTCCCCACCGAGGGTGCGCGGCCCTGTCAGAGGGTCCCCACCGAGGGAGCGCGGCCCTGTCAGAGGGTCCCCACCGAGGGAGCGCGGCCCTGTCAGAGGGTCCGCACCGAGGGAGCGCGGCCCTGTCAGAGGGTCCGCACCGAGGGAGCGCGGCCCTGTCAGAGGGTCCCCACCGAGGGAGCGCGGCCCTGTCAGAGGGTCCCCACCGAGGGAGCGCGGCCCTGTCAGAGGGTCCGCACCGAGGGAGCGCGGCCCTGTCAGAGGGTCCGCACCGAGGGAGCGCGGCCCTGTCAGAGGGTCCGCACCGAGGGAGCGCGGCCCTGTCAGAGGGTCCGCACCGAGGGAGCGCGGCCCTGTCAGAGGGTCCGCACCGAGGGAGCGCGGCCCTGTCAGAGGGTCCGCACCGAGGGAGCGCGGCCCTGTCAGAGGGTCCGCACCGAGGGAGCGCGGCCCTGTCAGAGGGTCCGCACCGAGGGAGCGCGGCCCTGTCAGAGGGTCCGCACCGAGGGAGCGCGGCCCTGTCAGAGGGTCCGCACCGAGGGAGCGCGGCCCTGTCAGAGGGTCCGCACCGAGGGAGCGCGGCCCTGTCAGAGGGTCCGCACCGAGGGAGCGCGGCCCTGTCAGAGGGTCCGCACCGAGGGAGCGCGGCCCTGTCAGAGGGTCCGCACCGAGGGAGCGCGGCCCTGTCAGAGGGTCCGCACCGAGGGAGCGCGGCCCTGTCAGAGGGTCCGCACCGAGGGAGCGCGGCCCTGTCAGAGGGTCCGCACCGAGGGAGCGCGGCCCTGTCAGAGGGTCCGCACCGAGGGAGCGCGGCCCTGTCAGAGGGTCCGCACCGAGGGAGCGCGGCCCTGTCAGAGGGTCCGCACCGAGGGAGCGCGGCCCTGTCAGAGGGTCCGCACCGAGGGAGCGCGGCCCTGTCAGAGGGTCCGCACCGAGGGAGCGCGGCCCTGTCAGAGGGTCCGCACCGAGGGAGCGCGGCCCTGTCAGAGGGTCCGCACCGAGGGAGCGCGGCCCTGTCAGAGGGTCCGCACCGAGGGAGCGCGGCCCTGTCAGAGGGTCCGCACCGAGGGAGCGCGGCCCTGTCAGAGGGTCCGCACCGAGGGAGCGCGGCCCTGTCAGAGGGTCCGCACCGAGGGAGCGCGGCCCTGTCAGAGGGTCCGCACCGAGGGAGCGCGGACCTGTCAGAGGGTCCGCACCGAGGGAGCGCGGCCCTGTCAGAGGGTCCGCACCGAGGGAGCGCGGCCCTGTCAGAGGGTCCGCACCGAGGGAGCGCGGCCCTGCCAGAGGGTCCGCACCGAGGGAGCGCGGCCCTGTCAGAGGGTCCGCACCGAGGGAGCGCGGCCCTGCCAGAGGGTCCGCACCGAGGGAGCGCGGCCCTGTCAGAGGGTCCGCACCGAGGGAGCGCGGCCCTGCCAGAGGGTCCGCACCGAGGGAGCGCGGCCCTGTCAGAGGGTCCGCACCGAGGGAGCGCGGCCCTGCCAGAGGGTCCGCACCGAGGGAGCGCGGCCCTGTCAGAGGGTCCGCACCGAGGGAGCGCGGCCCTGCCAGAGGGTCCGCACCGAGGGAGCGCGGCCCTGTCAGAGGGTCCGCACCGAGGGAGCGCGGCCCTGCCAGAGGGTCCGCACCGAGGGAGCGCGGCCCTGTCAGAGGGTCCGCACCGAGGGAGCGCGGCCCTGCCAGAGGGTCCGCACCGAGGGAGCGCGGCCCTGTCAGAGGGTCCGCACCGAGGGAGCGCGGCCCTGCCAGAGGGTCCGCACCGAGGGAGCGCGGCCCTGTCAGAGGGTCCGCACCGAGGGAGCGCGGCCCTGCCAGAGGGTCCGCACCGAGGGAGCGCGGCCCTGCCAGAGGGTCCGCACCGAGGGAGCGCGGCCCTGCCAGAGGGTCCGCACCGAGGGAGCGCGGCCCTGCCAGAGGGTCCGCACCGAGGGAGCGCGGCCCTGCCAGAGGGTCCGCACCGAGGGAGCGCGGCCCTGCCAGAGGGTCCGCACCGAGGGAGCGCGGCCCTGCCAGAGGGTCCGCACCGAGGGAGCGCGGCCCTGTCAGAGGGTCCGCACCGAGGGAGCGCGGCCCTGCCAGAGGGTCCGCACCGAGGGAGCGCGGCCCTGCCAGAGGGTCCGCACCGAGGGAGCGCGGCCCTGCCAGAGGGTCCGCACCGAGGGAGCGCGGCCCTGCCAGAGGGTCCGCACCGAGGGAGCGCGGCCCTGCCAGAGGGTCCGCACCGAGGGAGCGCGGCCCTGCCAGAGGGTCCGCACCGAGGGAGCGCGGCCCTGCCAGAGGGTCCGCACCGAGGGAGCGCGGCCCTGCCAGAGGGTCCGCACCGAGGGAGCGCGGCCCTGCCAGAGGGTCCGCACCGAGGGAGCGCGGCCCTGCCAGAGGGTCCGCACCGAGGGAGCGCGGCCCTGCCAGAGGGTCCGCACCGAGGGAGCGCGGCCCTGCCAGAGGGTCCGCACCGAGGGAGCGCGGCCCTGCCAGAGGGTCCGCACCGAGGGAGCGCGGCCCTGCCAGAGGGTCCGCACCGAGGGAGCGCGGCCCTGCCAGAGGGTCCGCACCGAGGGAGCGCGGCCCTGCCAGAGGGTCCGCACCGAGGGAGCGCGGCCCTGCCAGAGGGTCCGCACCGAGGGAGCGCGGCCCTGCCAGAGGGTCCGCACCGAGGGAGCGCGGCCCTGCCAGAGGGTCCGCACCGAGGGAGCGCGGCCCTGCCAGAGGGTCCGCACCGAGGGAGCGCGGCCCTGCCAGAGGGTCCGCACCGAGGGAGCGCGGCCCTGCCAGAGGGTCCGCACCGAGGGAGCGCGGCCCTGCCAGAGGGTCCGCACCGAGGGAGCGCGGCCCTGCCAGAGGGTCCGCACCGAGGGAGCGCGGCCCTGCCAGAGGGGCCGCACCGAGGGAGCGCGGCCCTGCCAGAGGGGCCGCACCGAGGGAGCGCGGCCCTGCCAGAGGGGCCGCACCGAGGGAGCGCGGCCCTGCCAGAGGGGCCGCACCGAGGGAGCGCGGCCCTGCCAGAGGGGCCGCACCGAGGGAGCGCGGCCCTGCCAGAGGGGCCGCACCGAGGGAGCGCGGCCCTGCCAGAGGGGCCGCACCGAGGGAGCGCGGCCCTGCCAGAGGGGCCGCACCGAGGGAGCGCGGCCCTGCCAGAGGGGCCGCACCGAGGGAGCGCGGCCCTGCCAGAGGGGCCGCACCGAGGGAGCGCGGCCCTGCCAGAGGGGCCGCACCGAGGGAGCGCGGCCCTGCCAGAGGGGCCGCACCGAGGGAGCGCGGCCCTGCCAGAGGGGCCGCACCGAGGGAGCGCGGCCCTGCCAGAGGGGCCGCACCGAGGGAGCGCGGCCCTGCCAGAGGGGCCGCACCGAGGGAGCGCGGCCCTGCCAGAGGGGCCGCACCGAGGGAGCGCGGCCCTGCCAGAGGGGCCGCACCGAGGGAGCGCGGCCCTGCCAGAGGGGCCGCACCGAGGGAGCGCTGCCCTGCCAGAGGGGCCGCACCGAGGGAGCGCTGCCCTGCCAGAGGGGCCGCACCGAGGGAGCGCTGCCCTGCCAGAGGGGCCGCACCGAGGGAGCGCTGCCCTGCCAGAGGGGCCGCACCGAGGGAGCGCTGCCCTGCCAGAGGGGCCGCACCGAGGGAGCGCTGCCCTGCCAGAGGGGCCGCACCGAGGGAGCGCTGCCCTGCCAGAGGGGCCGCACCGAGGGAGCGCTGCCCTGCCAGAGGGGCCGCACCGAGGGAGCGCTGCCCTGCCAGAGGGGCCGCACCGAGGGAGCGCTGCCCTGCCAGAGGGGCCGCACCGAGGGAGCGCTGCCCTGCCAGAGGGGCCGCACCGAGGGAGCGCTGCCCTGCCAGAGGGTCCGCACCGAGGGAGCGCTGCCCTGCCAGAGGGGCCGCACCGAGGGAGCGCTGCCCTGCCAGAGGGGCCGCACCGAGGGAGCGCTGCCCTGCCAGAGGGGCCGCACCGAGGGAGCGCTGCCCTGCCAGAGGGGCCGCACCGAGGGAGCGCTGCCCTGCCAGAGGGGCCGCACCGAGGGAGCGCTGCCCTGCCAGAGGGGCCGCACCGAGGGAGCGCTGCCCTGCCAGAGGGGCCGCACCGAGGGAGCGCTGCCCTGCCAGAGGGGCCGCACCGAGGGAGCGCTGCCCTGCCAGAGGGGCCGCACCGAGGGAGCGCTGCCCTGTCAGAGGGTCCGCACCGAGGGAGCGCTGCCCTGTCAGAGGGTCCGCACCGAGGGAGCGCTGCCCTGCCAGAGGGTCCGCACCGAGGGAGCGCTGCCCTGTCAGAGGGTCAGTACTGAAAGAATACTGCACTGTCAGAGGGTCCATACTGAGGGAGCACTGCCTTGTCAGAGGGTCAATAACAAGGTGATGCTCACTGTTGAATCTATCCACATCTGAATTAGATGGTAAACAGAGGCCTTTGGCTCATTCAATGAGAGATTATCTAATAGCTGTGAACTGAAGATAAGGGGGGGGTGACTGAAAGACTTCCACAGTCTAAGAGAGATGATAACACACTCCAGCTTGAAACAGAATAATTTCACCATTCTAAAGTAAAAATGTACTTAAGGTTTATACACAAGTGCAATAGGCCACCTCTGAAGCTATTGTCAGTTTTAACATAATACCTTTTGACCACAATACTGAATTCACAGTATTTAATCTCTCAAACATCAAAAGAAATACTCTCATTGCAGTCTGTAGGAGTTTAGTCTCGTGAAATTGGCAGCCATTGTGGCTGGATCTGAACAGTTTTTAATTGGCTGTACAATACTTTGGAAGGCCCTTGAGTTGTGAAAAGAGTCAGAGTTTGAAGTCACAGTTTATACAGCAAGACGACCTTTCAGCTCATCCTGACCTCAATGGTCATCAAGCATCTATCTATTCTAATCTTATTTTCCAGCACTTGACCCATAGCCTTGAAATCTATGCTGTTTCAAGTGATCATTTAAATACTTCTTAAACATCTTGACGGCTCCTGCATCTATTACCCTTTTAGGCAGAGTTCCATTGTGGAATAATACAATAAACATAAGTACAATAAAAATACAAATCTTTCTTTTACTAGCCCATGTGATGAAGAATACAGACCCATGATCTCCACACTGTGTAGTGTTGTACTAAATCACTCTTAGCTTATTTTACTCCTCACCTGTCCCCATTTTGTTTTGGAGTTTCATCTTCATTTTCTGAGCCGCTCTCAGCTCGCTTCAGAGCTCGTTGCCTCTTATTCCGGGCCTCTGCTTTACGAATGTTGACAAGCACTCGATGGTACTCCTCTGGAATCATGCTGTCAATCATCTCGAATCTGAAATGTTGGTGAGAGGGATGTGGGTGAGAAGCACACCAGAAGAGAACAACACAGATTCTTCAAATTCACAATCTCAATGGAGATTCTCAAAACTGACAACTAAGTTAATGAACAAGCAATTCAGTAATCTGTAGCACCTAGTTCAGGATTTAACCAATAGCTGCACAGAGCTCAGACACTATTGATTTGAAATTCACAACAGTTTTACAGATTAGCTTACTCAAAACTCTTCGTAATTAGCTCTGGGTAAGCTAAGCAAACAATAATTATAATACTGACACCTACCCAACAAAATTAACAGGTAAAACCATTAAAAAAGTTACAACACAGAAAGAAGCCGTTCAGCCATCACGTCTGCACTAGTTGAATAAACTAGGTACACCCATTCTTCAACTCACTTTCTAGCATCTGGTCTGCAGCCTTGCTGTCACAGTACTTCTAGTGCTGATCCAAGTTCCTTTTAAACAAGTTGAGGGTTTCTGACTCAATCACCAAACTGAGCAGTGAAGTTCAGACACTCACAACCCTCCGGGTGAAAGCATCCCCTTCTGCTCATCACCTTAAATCTATTCCCACTAATTACTAACCTCTCTACCACAGGGATCAGATCTTTCCCATCCACTCCATCCAAGCCTTAATTATTTTGTACACTACAATTAAACCATCCCTCAGCATCCTCTGTTCCATGGAAAACAAGCTTCACCCTTATTCAATCTTTCCTCATACCTACAATTTTCAAGCCGTGGCAACATTCTTGTAAATCTCCTCTGAATTCTCTCTATGGCAATTATGTCCTTCCGTGACCAGAACAGTATACAAGACTCCAGCTGTAATCTAACCAGTGACTTGTACAGTTCCAGCTCTTGCATTCAATGTCTCATACAATGAAGGAAAGCATCCATATGACTTCCTTGCCACTTTATCTACCTGTCCTGCCACCTACAGGGATGACCAGACATTCATTCCAAAGTCCCTTATTTTCTCTACCCCTCTCATGACCCTCCCGTTTAGTGTATTCCTTTAGTTGTTTGCCTTCTGAAAACGCATACGCTCTCACATTTCCAGACTGAATTCCATTTGCCACTTCCCCCGCCACTCAGCAAAACCATTGGTTTCATTCTGCAGCTGAAAGCATCTCTCAATAATAACCATCCAGCTAATTTTTGTTACCTGCAAATTTCCTAATCATGTCCCCCCCACTTGTAAGTATAAATCACAAACATATACCACAAACAACAAGGGAACAAAACACTAAGCCCTATAGAATACAACTTTTCACTCTCAAAAACAGATGTCAGGCATTACCATTTGATGTCTGTCACTGAACCTACTTTGGACACAACTCATTACATTCCCTTGTATTCCACGGACTTTAAATTTTCTGACCAGTCTGCTGCACAGGACCATGTCAAATACTTTACTAAAATCCTTATAGACATTTTCTGCACTACCAATAATCCTCCTTGTTACTTCTTCAAAACATTCAATGAAGCGAGTTAAACATGATAGTCCTTTACAAAATCATGTTGCCTATCTGTGATTAATCCATGCCTTAAGTAAATTAGTCCTTTCCCTCAACTTTGATGACAGCAATTTGCCCACTGCCAAGGTCGGACTCACCATCATTCAGCCTCTCCCTCACACCTTTTCTGAATGATGGTACAATGTTTACAGACCTCCAAAACTCTGGCATCTCATCTGTATCGACTAAGGACTGGAAATGATCCTCAGAGTTCCTGTTATTCCCTCCCTGGCTTCCTTTAACAGCTTAAGATAAAGTTCATTCAGCCCTAGTGATTTAACCACTTTCATAGTCAGTCCCTCCAATTTTTCCTTTCTTCCTGATGTTCTTATTTTATCTAATATGTCACACATTTCCTCTTTAACTAGAATGTCTGCATAATCTCTCTCCTCTGTGAGGACACAATATTCATTGAGAACCCTCCCCAATCATCTCCATCCAGGCACAAATTACATCCCTTTCCTTAGTCATCCTCTTGCTCATGTATTCAGAACTTCTTTGGATTGTTCTTAATTTTTATCAGTCAATATTTTCATATTCGTTTTGCTTTCCTAATTTACTCTTTCACTTACATGCTGTACTTTCTGCTTCCTAAAGGAATAGTTTTTTCAAGATTGTAATTAGCTCTGTTTTCCTGTTGTATCTTATCCTGGATAGTGATGTGGCTCTTGATTTGGCAGTACCATCCTTTTTCTTTGCAGGAGCATGTTTACACTGTGCCTCCAGAATCTCCCTTTTAAACACTTCCAGCTGATTTTGCCACTGACCTGCCTTCAAGTATCTATAATCAGTCCAGTTTTGCCAGATCAGCTCTCAGCTTTGTAAAATTTGCCTTCTCCCAATTTAGATTATTCCTGTTCTATCTTCATCCCTTTCCAAAATAATACTAAATCACCTGTATTTCCATTACCATCTGAAAAATGATCGCCTACTGCTACTTCATCTACCCGCCCAGCTTCATTTCCAAAGATTAAACCTAGAATTGCACTCTGTCTTGTTGGGTTTGTTATGTATTGGCTAAAATAATTCCCTTGAATGCAATTCAATAATTTTGTGCTCTATGTTCTTACACATTGTTTGTATCCCTGCTGACATTTGGTAGTTGAGTGTCCAATTATTACTGCCCTACTGCTTTTCACTTAGAAACTTGCCTTCATATTTGCTCCTCCACCTCTTGCCCATTATTTCAGGGTCTATAATCATTGCCTATTCGTGCACCCGCTTTTTTTTTGGTTTCTATCCAACACATATGGATTTATTTGATGCTGCATTTAGTATATCATTCCTTCTCAAAGCTGTAATCCGATTCTTTCACCACTAATGCAACACCCACACCTTTAGTAGTCATTATATTTATCAACTATCAACATCTTTTCTCCCCCAGCACTCTACAACGCTAACTACTCCCCACCAACTGTTGCATAAATGCTGCCCCCCCTCCACACTTCACTCCAGCTCTAGTGAAGAGTAATCTAGACTCGAAACATTAGTGTGCTCTTTCTCCATGGATACTATCAGACCCACTCTGATCTCCAGTATTTGTAGAGTTGATCAATGGTACTCAGTGATGTTCATGTAATTCAATGTCAATAGGAGATGGTAGATTCTCTTGTCAGAGATAGTAACTGCCTGGCAGTTTACAGGGAAACAGGAAATTAGAATGAGGAAAGAGATGGCAGTCTAATTACATACACATTTTGGTTGTCTTCACATAGGAGGATACAAATAATGTCCCAACAATGTTGCCAGAATGCAGGGACTAATGACAGAAAGGAACTGAAAGAAATCAGTACCAGAAGGGAAATGATGTGAGAAATTGATAGAATTAAAGGTCAATAAAACACCAGAGCTCGATAATCTATATCTCAGAGCACATAAGAAAATATGGCCCTAAAAACAGTGGATGCATTGATACTCATTTTTCAAGTTCTATAGACTCTGTAACAGTTCCAATGGCTGTAGGGCAGCTAAAATAACCCACTATTTAAAAAGGGGGCGGGAAAGATATAAAAGAGACCTAAGGGACAATTTTTTCTCGCAGAGGGTGGCACATGTATGGAAACAACTGCCAGAGGAAGTAGTGGAGGCTGGTACAATTGCAACATTTAAGAGACATTTGGATGGGTAAATGAATAGGAAGGGTTTGGAGGGATATGGGCGGGTGCTGGCAGGTGGGACTAAATTGGGTTGGGATATCTGGTCGGCATGGACGAGTTGGACTGAAAGGTATGTTTCTGTGCTGTACATCTCTATGACTCTAAATCTATGCCTGTGAAACAACACATCATGAAAACAATTCAAGTAATATGGCCAGCTTTGCCATTTTCTTTGACTTATCCCTCAACCATGCTTATTTCTTTGTCTGTCTTTTGTATGAATGGGGCTGAAAATAAAGGTTTTGGGTTTTAATCAGACATAAGTTAGATTACAGTGATATTTAAATTTTGCTCTGCTAAAGTTACTGCTTTGTTGATAAATTGTTACGTCTTTGGTTGAAGCTAGACACGTGTCTATAATTGACTATTCACAGAGTCTAGGATCGGATATTCAAAGATTCTGGATAGGAGTCATTGAGGTCAATATTGGGTTTTGAAAATTTTAATTTTTTGTGTTGCTAACATGGAGGCTCTGATTCTGAGTGACAGCCAGTGATTATTAGGATACTGAAGAGATCAGAGCTTGGACCTTAGTGATTAACAAGATACATTGATGATCTGGATGAAGATACTAAATGTAATATCGCCAAGTTCGCAGCAACACAAAGCTGGGTGGGAGGCTGAACTTTGAAAATGGTGCACAGATGTTTCAGTGTGACTTGGATAAGTTGAATAAGAGGACAAATGCATGGTACGTGAAGTCTAATGTGGATAAATGCAATGTTATCCACTTTTGTAGCAAAACAGGAAGGCAGATTATCTGATTGGTGATATGTTGGGAAAGGGAAGGTGCAATGAGACCTAGGGCCCTTGTACACCAGTCACTGAAAAATAAACATGCAGGTGCAACAGGTGTGGCAACTGGGATTCTGGCCTTCACAGGATCACAGACACTTGCTGCAATTGTAAGGGGCTCTGCTAAGACTATATTTAGGATGTTGTGTGCAGCTTTGGTCTCCTTGTCAGAGAAAGGATGCTCAGGACGTACAGGAAATGCAATTAAGGTTTACCAATCTGACTCCGGAGATGATATGACAGACATATGAAGAGGCATTAGACAGGTTGGATCGATATTCATTGGAGTTTAGAAAAATGATGTGCAGTAATAAAATTGTAATAGGATTGGACATGGTGAACATAGGAAGGATGCTCCCGATGACCATAAATCCAGATCCAAAGGTCATAGTTTTAGGATATGGGCTACACCATTCAGGACAGAGATGAGGAGATATTTCTACACCCAGAGTGTGGTGTGCCACAGAAAGTGGTTGAGGCCAAACCATTGGTTCCAAGACGAAATCAGGTATATTTTGAGGGCTAACTGGATCAAAGGAAATGGGAAGAAAGCAGGAACAAGGTACTGAGTCGAATGATCAGCCATGATCATGTTGAATAGTGGAGTAGGCTTCAAGGGCCAGGTGGCCTAATCCTCCTCCTATATTCAATGCTATGTTTTACTATTGTTGAAATATTGTCAAGGCCGATAGGGGCTTTGCAGTATCGGGTGCCTTGTTCGAAGACTGGGTAGATTAATGCTGAAGACATCAGGAAGAGGTGGCCAAGATGGATTGTACACTCAGCACGTTTGGCTGAATGAAGATACGAATGCTTGAGTTTTACCTTTTCCACAGATCTGCTGGGCTCCTCCACTGCTGCTGATTAGGATATTCGCGGAGCCACCACCTCCTGTTCAGTGCTCAACTATGAACCACCAATCATTTGGCTAATGTGAAACTATGTTCAGCTCTACCTGCAGGAAAACTGTTCCTGTAGTTACATTTCTGCACTTACCCAAACTTGCGTATGAATTTTGTGAAGATATTTTTTAATTTTACACGGAAATGCCGTCTCATATCATCCCGCAAATTGCCAATACTTTCCATCTGCCAATACAAAAGCAATACGAGAAAAGGCTTTTACACAAAATGAGTAGTCAGGTTCTAGAATTCACTGCCTGGGAGTACGGTGGAGGCAGGCAGAATGGATGCATTTAGAAGACAGTCACACAGTTAATTTGAAAAGGCAGAACATGTTGGCTTAAGGGAAGACGGCTAGAGAATGGAACTAGGTGAACTACTCATTTAAATAGTTAGTACAGACACAATAGGCTGAATGGCCTTCAGCGCAATAAAATCCTATGAAAGAAACAGAATTCAGTAGGAATGCATAACAGAGGAGTGGAGAGAAAGGAAGGAGGACAACAACGGAGCGGAAGGATGAGAGGGAGGCAAAAAAGGGATGCTCATAAGGGAAAAAAAAAGGTCAGTCATTTGGTTCTTAAGCCATTCCCAAATAAATTCAATTCGTTCCTCAAGCTTATCATAACCCTCAATGCCACGATATTCCAAAAGTTTACATGCTTTCAGACTGATACTTATGGCACTCCATTAGTTACATCTCTCCAACCTGGAAAGAATCCGTTGATCCCAACACCATCTTGTGTTGGGATACCAGGATCGCCTCTCTTAGATTATATTACCTACAGTATCGATACAGACCCCTCAGCCCAACAAATCCATACCGACCCTCTGAAGAGTAACCCACCCAGACCTTCTATCTTATACTTACCCGTGACTAATGCACCTAACACTATGGGCGATTGAGCATAGCCAATTCACCTGACCTGCACATTTTTGGATTGTGGGAGGAAACTGGAGCACCCGGAGGAAACCCACGCAGAGACTGGGACAATGTGCAAACTCCACATAGGCAGTTGCCCAAGGCGGAATCGAACCCGGGTCCCTGGTGCTGTGAGGCAGCAATGCTAACCACGGAGCCACTGTGCCACCCTGCAATAACAAATCTTCTCAAAACTTGCTATAACATTTTATATGGCACCTTATCAAACACCTTCTGAAAACCCAATACACTACACCTATGCACTCTGCTTGACTGCCTTAAGATTTTCCAAATGGCCTGCTATTTCTTCCTGAATAATGGACTCTACCATTTTCCCAATAACAGATTAACTGGCTTATTATTAACTGTTTTCTGTCTCTTTGTCTCATCTTGAAGAGGGGTGTCACATTTGTGATTTTTCAATCTGCTAGAATCTTCATGGGATCAAGTTGAGTTCTGGATTATTTCAACCATAACCGCCATAAACATTGCAGCCACTTCCTTGATAACACTTAGATGCAGGTCATCAAGTCCTAGGGACTCGCCTGCCTTTCATCCCACTAGTTTATCAACTACCTTTTTTTCCCTTGTGATAGAAATTCTGAAAAGAACTTTACTCCCACTATTTGCTTATTTGTCTTTGGGACATTTAAAATGTCCTCCACTGTGAAGACCAATGCAAAATATTGGCTTAATTATCTGCAAATTCTGTTTCCCTTATTAATTCCACCAGTTGCATCCTCCGAGAGATCCACACTCACTTTAACAATTCTATTTTTATATACTTGTATAAGCTATTGCTGTTTGCTTTTATATTTCTTGTGAGTTAACTTTCATAATCAACTTTATGCCTTTTTTTTATAGGTTCTTAATCATCTGTTGCTTGTTCTTAAAAAAAAAAATCAACCAATCCTCTGGTCTACAACTAGTTTGTCCAGCTTTGTATGCCTTTCTTTAAATTGAATATTCTCCTTGACTGCCTTTGTTAACCACAAGTGGTCACTCTTACCCAGTTCCCCTTTTTCATAAGAGTATTTTTTTTAAAACTGTGTTTTATGAAATATCTGCTAAAGTGTCTGCCACTGATCATCCACGATTATCCCCATAGTCTATTTTCTAGGCCAGTTTAAAGAACTCTTTCTTTATGGCTCTGTATTTGCCCCTCAAAAGTTGAGACCAGAGCTGCTCTCCCTCAAACCATATTTGAAATTCTATGTTGTGACTATTAACCCCATCAAGAATTCTTACATATAAGATCTCTTATACATCCATCCTTATCACACACCACTAGATCTGAATAAGCCTGCTCCTGGGTAGGTTCTGCATTGCACTCCTCAAAGAAACGATCCCAGATGTAGTCTACAAATTCACCTTCCATGTTACTCTTGCGTATCCTGTTTGACTGGGAGAGTGGGACAGGGGCAGCTAGAGGTGCAGGATAAGGGAGACTGAGAATACAGTTTCTTTAACTTGCAATCACTAGTCAATGGATTAGCAGCACCACACAGCTAGGATTTGGGGATGCTGTAATGCTGCTTGGTTGCAAAAATGAGATTACAGCTTTGACTAGTGTCACTCACCAGCAGCTGTAGCTGTTGAGCCAGAACCTTTGTATCCATGATGAACAGAATAACTTTGATAAAACTCAGGGCTGATTTGATGACATCACGTGTTTTGGACTGAAGCAAGAGACAGATGTTTTGAAGCAGCTGCTCAATAGTAGATACATCCATTTGATCTGAGGGCAAGAGGGAGAAAATCAGAATCATTTGTCCATGTTGGTGTGAACTCCAACAGATCCTGCTGAGGGTCACTTCCTTTGCCTCCTTTCTATTTCCTCAAGAAGTGTCCTACAGAGCAGTATCTATACCAATTCTCTCAATCCAACATTCCCTGCTGCTCCAGGAATGGTTGGTTCAAACAGCCACAAAAATTACCATTTCACACTGCACCCAAGACTGATCACGTTTCCAAGATCACAGTGCACAAGATGCAGATCCACTGACTGGACCATTCCAACACAGAGACTTACACAATTAAGTGGGAAAATAATGGTCTCACTTCTTTACAGATGATTGACAAAACTTCACTCACTGATATACAAAAATGAAAGGGAAGAATCGAAACATATTAGCTTCAGCTAAATATTTACTTTTCTCATTTCGTACCTTTGAATTCAAACACTAGCCGAGTGAGTGCAAGAACGGTGCAGCTGATCATTGTGACGGATCCAGTTAAACCAGCATATACCAATGCCAGGTACTGGCCAACAGCCTCTACAAAATAAACACAGCTTATTAGGAATTTTACACTCACTAGCTTCTCTGCCTTTAAGTCGCAAGAATACAAGGTACATCAATGGTGCTCAGGGAATGTTCTAAAATATCCTAACCCCAAATGGCCCATCATAGTTCTGCAAATACTGGTCTGCACATTTAATTAACATAAATTTAAGAAACAAGGTAGAAATTATTTACTACTAGGGACGAATGAGAACAAGAATAAAAACTCACCTCTCGAGTCTTCATAGAACCTTAAAAAGGCCCGTCCAAACTCAATTAATAAGGTGTAGCCATTTCTACGAGCTCCAATGGAGACTTCTTTCATGCAGATTATAACCTTCAGATTAAAAGGTTTCCTGAATTAATTCTGTGATATGTCAAAGATCAACATCGTGAAACAACAATCCATACAGTGGTGCAAGGGGCCAGTCTTCATATTACCACATTTTCTACAATTCAGTCTAAATTGCTGCATTATGATTTAGAACTGCCACAGCTCAAACAATGGGATCGTTCTCTGATGCGATTCAGTTAGCTCTTCATTAGCAGTACCAACGAATTATGTAAAATATACACTGCAGAAGCAGACAAGTAAGCCCAATCAGTACGGACTGGTATCTATGCGACACTTGAATATTATTCCATCCTTCCTCAGTTAACTATGAGCATGACCCTACATTCCCTTCTATCTCATCTGCTTGTCTTCCCTTAAAGGTATTCATTTTATTGGCATCAACATTTCCTTGTGATAATGAGGACCACATTCTCACGACTTATGCAAAAATACATCTACTTTACCAAAACCTTACATCATTTTTCTGTATAAAAACCAAAAAAAACTGCAGATACTATAAACCAAACAAAAATAAATTGCTGAGGAATGGCCACTCGACCCGAAACGTTAACTCTGATTTCTCTCCAGATACTGACACACATGCCGAGCTTTTCCAGCAATTTCTGTTTTTATCATTTTTCTATACATTTCTCTTTTCAAGGGAAAAGAGACCCAGTAACTTAAACTACTTTCAGTGAGTAAACGCTAACATTTTTGCATTCAAGATCAGTTGCAATTTGGCCAGTATCTATTACTTATGATTAAAATAGTTGAAACATGGGCTGACTAATGTTTGACATAAGTTTAGTTTGTTTTGAGAAGTAAACCCTAGGGGTTGGTTTGTTTTTCATGGTCTTGCTACTTCCAAGGATTTTGTGCATTTGTACTCCTGACCCCTTTTGTTGCCCTGTATTCCTCTCACCTCATACCTATTTGGTGTCATATAAAATTGCCTTTTCATTTCCAAAGTCTAAATTATGAATATACATTGAGAACTGCAGTGATTCCATCACTGATTCCTGTAGGGCTTGACCTTCTGCAACTTAGAACAGTCATTCTTTACCCTCCTTGCTATTCCAGTCTTGCAGCAAGCTAGATGACAATATTGTTATTTGTCTCCCGACTCCACTATTAATCATTAAGCTATTGTATGGAATCTGAGCAAAGAAAATTCAGAAACTGTATTTAATACATTATCTATGTCTAGTCTCTCACTAGTTCAAAGAATTTAATAAGGTTAATCAAGACTTTTCCATCTGATATTTATGCTATTTATCAGATTATTTTCCATTTCTAAATTTTCTATTCTCTCCTTTTGTAAGGAATCCATTAGTTCTCCTATTGATGCGCTCTTTTCCTAAACATTCGTAAAACATTAGGAGAAAATGAGGACTGCAGATGCTGGAGATCACAGTCAAAAAGGGTGGTGCTGGAAAAGCACAGCAGGTCAGGCAGCATCTGAGGAGCAGGAGAGTCAATGTTTTGGGCACAAGCCCTTCATCAGGAAAGTCATCAGTTCATTCCTGATGAAGGGCTTACACCCGAACCGTCCACTCCCTGCTCCTCAGATGCTGCTTGACATGCAGTGCTTTTCCAGTGCCACAACTTTTCACAAGTAAAACATTGGCTATCAACCAGTGGTTGAATTATTAAATAAGTATACAAGTACCTCTGCTATTTCCTACCTTCCAACTATTTGACTCAGTCATTTTTTTTCATAGAATGTAGGCACCACTGACTAAGCCACCATTTAATACCCATTCCCAATTATCCTTGGAAAGGTGGGGTCATAAATCACTGCAGTTCAGGCAGTACAGGTGCTACACCTGGGTCAAGACAAAACTTCTGAATTTCCTATTGAATTTGTTGAATATTTTAGATATTTTCTTACCAACCTGTTCAGAGTATCTATGGAGCAGGTGGGACTTACGAGTCATAGAGAGGTTCAGCATGGAAACATACCATTAGGTACAACTGGTCGATGCTGACCAGATATCCTAATTAAATCTAGTCCCATTTGCCAACACTTGGCCCATATCCCTCTATTCATGTACCCATCCAGATGCCTTTTAAATGTTAGAACTGTACCAGCCTCCACCACTTCCTCTGGCAGCTTATTCCATACACACACCACCCTCTGCGTAACGACATTGCCCCTTAGGCCCTATTTAAATATTTCCCTTCTCACTCTAAACCTATGCCCTCTAATTCTGGACTCTGCACCGCATGGATAAAAACCTTGTCTAATTACCCTATCTATGCCCCTCATGATTTTATAAACTTCTATAAGGTCACAGCTCTACCTCAGATGCTCCAGGGAAAACAGCCCCAGCCTATTCAGCTTCTACCTGTGGCTCAAATCCTCTAACCCTAGCAACATCCTTGTAAATCTTTTCTAAACCCTTTCAAGTTTCACAACATTCTTCTGGTATGAAGGAGACCAGAATTGCATACTATATTCCAACAGTGGCCTAACCAATGTCCTGTACAGCTGCAACATGACCTCCCAACTCCTGTACTCAGTACTCTGACCAATAAAGGAAAGCATACCAAACATCATCTTCACTATCCTATCTACTTGTGACTCCACTTTCAAGGAACTATGAACCTGCACCCCAAGGTAACTTTGCTCAGCATCACTCCCCAGGACCTTACCATTAAGTCCTGCCCTGATTTGCCTTTCCAAAATGCAGCACCTCACATTTACCTACGTTAAACTCCATCTGCCACTCCTCAGCCCATTGGCCCATCTGATCAAGATCCCATTGTACTCTGAGATAACCTTCTTCACTGTCCACTACACCTCCAATGTTGGTATCACCTGCAAACTTACTAACTGTACCTCCTATGTTCACATCCAAATCATTTATACACATGACAAAAATCAGTGGACCCAGCACTGATCCTTGTGGCACACCCCTGGTCACAGGCCTCCAGTCTCAAAAGCAACCCTATACCACTCTCTGTCTTCAGTCTGCAAGCCAGTCCTGTATCCAAATAGCTAGTTCTCCCTGTATTCCATGAGATCTAACTTTGCTAACTAGTCCACCATGAGGAACCTTGTCGAATGCCTTATTGAAGTCTATGTAGATCACATCCACCGCTCTGCCCTCATCAATCCTCTTCATAATCCTTCAAAAAACTAAATCAGGTTCATGAGACATGATTTCTCAAAGCCATGTTGACCATCCCGAATCTGTCCTTGCCTTTCCAAATGCATGTAAATTCTGTCCCTCAGGATTCTCCCCAACAATTTGCCCACCTCCAATGTCAGGCTCACCAGTCTATAGTTCCCTGGCTTTTCCTTACCTCCTTTCTTAAATAGTGGCACCACATTGTACCTGGGCCTTCTGGCCTACAGGTAGGGACACTACCAATGTGCCACAAATGGCCTTTGTTGACTTCTTTTATTGAGGACAGCTCATTATGCTCTTCCCACAGGAACAAATATTCTTTGTCTGCTCTAAAATTTCATATTTGATTTCTATTGGATCACCTTTTAGTCTTCTCTTTTCTCTTGAAAAGAGACCAAAGCTGTTTAAACATTTCCAGTTCATATAACCTGACATTTCGAGAATAATAGTTGTCAGACTTTAGCAACAGAGTCAGCACCAAGTGCAACCAACGACTGGTTTGTTTCTGATAATATTGGCTCAGGGTGAGGGGAATGCCAACACGGACATCAGGGAGTCTCTCCTCCTCACGAGAGATCTCATGGGATGTTCCAAGATGGTACTTCTCAAATTGTGACCAGTGAGCCGAGGGTGTTCATGAGACACTGGGGTAGCAACGGCTATCACAAAGCCCCAAGAAGGCTGTGAGGTTCATTTAAACTCCAACCTTTTTTAATCCGTGCGAGCGATATCACAGACCTGTACCCTGCCTCAGGGGTAAATAAATTAATTGAAAATAAATTATTTTCAAAATCTTTGAAAGTGAAAGCCCTGATCTCTCAGCTCTCATTGCAAGTTCATGGCAATTTCCATGCCTCAAAAACGGGTCACAGTTGGAAAAGGTTCAGGACACAGTACTCTCCAATCTGTGAACTGGAAAATGCTTTAACCTAAAACACAATACCATGCAACAAGTCAGCACTCCCAGAACATTTCAGCAGACAACTAGATGGAAAAATAAATGGTTCGAATAATTGATGGTGTCCTACCTCAGGAAGCAACGCAACAATGAATGGCTGATGTTCCACTGACAGCTGTTTGACAATATGAATCAGACATTTTAACCTTGGCTAGGTGGAGAAAGAGAGAGAGAGAGAGAGAGAGAGAAATTTAGAGGGATCCACCACAGACACCACACTCCATAATTGGCTCAGTAGCCCGGTTACATACACTTGAAGAATCTTCCTTTCAGTGGTACACTCACCCTCTTTGCAGGAGAGGCTGCACTCTTCAGAGATCCCAGCAATGTTTCTTTCATCTCCTCCAAATGTTTATGAACAAACTGTCTGCATGCTTCCCTCTCCCCACCACACATCTCCTCAAGGATTCGATAGGCCTTCTTCTGGATATGATGATCTTTGCTCTATCACAGAAAGAGCAAAACAGCATAGTTGGATCACTCAGATGCAAACAGGAACTCAGTCCCTCAAGCTTTCACCATTTAATTAGATCAGAGTTGATCTGGAAAAACTCTATCTACCAGGCTTAGCTCTGTACTTAAAAATCTTATCAAATCGAGTTATGGGTTTTAAGTCATTTCCCGAACATCTTAAATACTGAATTTCCAACTGGTCTCAGCTTTAACGGTTACTTAAGGAAGTTCCAGATTTCCAAACCCTTTAGTATAAACTTCCCGACATCAACCTTGAATGCTCCAACTCTAAATTTAAGGTTATACCAACTCAAAATAGTGCGGATGCTGAAAACCTGAAATAAAAACAAAGTTCTAAAGAAACTTTGAGCAGTCTGTGGGCATCTGTAGAGGGAAAGAGTTAAAGTCTGAGTTGATGACCTTTCATCAGAACTAGATTCGAAATCTTAACTGTGCCACTATTTCACAGATGCAGTCAGAAAAAAGTGACCAGTACACTGGAACATGGTCCAATGCAGGTCAAGGTGAAAAGCATTAGAATAGGTGGGTCAATGGTATGGGTGTTGACGTGAACTAGAGCAAGACACAATTCAGCCCCACCATTTTCTAAATTGCACATTCTATCTTTAAGAATCATATAAATAACTGGGTCAGGACTTACTTTCAAGTCATTCCATCTTTATTCTTGCATTTCAATTTTAAATTTCCACATTCATAATCACAATGGGAATAGTCTGTGAAAATGTGTCACCTATTTTTGAGTATGTTTAAGGTAGGGATTGAGCAATTTCTGATTACAATGCGTGGAATATTTTGGGGATGGGTGATTAAAAGGCAATGATGTGATCAATTAGCTATGATTGTATTGATCAGGATCGATGGGCTGAATGGTCAACTCCCATGTCTAATCTCTTACTTTTTGAGACATGCAGCTTTCTGACACTGTTGCAAGTGACAACTTGACTTTCCTGGCCTATGCCCTTCTATATCCACCATCCACCCACCTCTCCCCATCTTAGCAAGTACCAACAAGATTCTACCTACTCAGTGCTCCAAAGCAGCTGTATTTTTGTAGGATTCCAGAAGACAGACTCCACCTTCCAAACCCCAGGAACACTTCTTTGGCATTAAGGAAACATCTCAAGCACACTAAAAAAAATTCTCTACTGCTCCTAGACTAAGGGTCGCCTCCAGCACTAGAAAGTCACCAGGGCTCCCAGTAATTCCACTCTATCAAAACATTTCTACTCTGTAAAACCTGTCAACTCTCAGGCTGCATCAACACATTTTGAACTTGACTACTCTTGTAACCAATTATTTTAAATCAGATGAATAACATGCTCATCATGCCTCTGGTTCAATCAAGTAGAAACCTGTAACATCGCTATTTACCTGCAAGAATGGGAGGATGGTCTGGAAAATGTTATTCATGCTGAGCTCATCGACCACAGGTGCCATTGCCACAATCAGGTCCATAAGTGACAGCCTATTGGAAACCAAAACATTGAGTGTACAACTGTCTTACTGTAAACTTGGAAAATAAATAGCCTAGTCTCAACTTTGAAATTTTAATAATTTTAAGAAATATTAGTCCAATTCTAATTTAATGATGCACACAATAATTTCACTTGACTATTCATCAACTACGGCACTCCAAGAAATACAGGCAGAGTTAAACTATTGGCTAAGGGAAATGCGTCCACGACACAGTGGTTGTGTCCTTGCCTCTGGGCAAGGACGTCTAGTATTATGCCCGACTTGCACTGCAAATGTCTCCTGTCTGAGCATACTGATTCAAAATACGTTTTTCTTTGAAATTGCATTCTGGAGTATGAAGGCAGCCAACATGCCCTCATGCCTCTGGTCTAAGGCCAGTGCATGGTCAACATATCTGCCTTTTGGTGATGTTCTCCTTACCGCGTGAACTCTGAACACTCTGCCTTCTTCAGCTTCTCAATGGCCTTGTCCAGAAATCCACACACCAGCTGTCAAACAGTAGCAGGGAATTAGACAACAGGGCAGTCTATTAATCTGTACTCAATGTCTGGGCAGGTACATTGACAAACCCGTTCAGAAAATGATTCACAATCCCAGCTCAGAGTGTAACTCTAAGATCAGAGAGTGCCAGTATATGCCAATACAATTGTGAATTTAAGGCCTGAAATTAGAAAATAGCTTACACTCAGATTTCAGAATGACAAAATCAGAGGTGATTGGTGATGTTTCCAAGTTGATATCAACAAACTCACCTGCTGGTCAGTTAGAGTCAGGTATACTTTGATAGTGTCAAGCACAGGCAGTCTGTAGGCTGCACTCTCTCCACTTGCTGGTTCTGTGCTATAAACATTAAACAGGACTGGCAAGAAATTCTTGGAAAATCGACTCACTTCAGCTCGATCAGTCTCTGGAAGAATAAGAAGCAAATGGAATGTGTTCACACCAACTCAGATTCAAGCCTCCTCCTGCACCACACAGACAGTACAGCTGACTGGACAGAGTACACTGTCCCCCTCTCAACCGGAATCTGACCTGCTGCACAGGCTGAGGCTACTCCCTATTGAAGGGTCAGGCCCGGTGGCAGCTCTTCCATCCACACGAGCCTGGGTGGCCAGCTCTCCCGTCCACCCAGGCAGCAGAATTGTTTTTATTCTTATTTGGAATGTACGAGTTGTTGGAAAGTGAGCATTTGCTGCATGTCCCTAGTTGCCCTTGACCCGGAAGGCTCCCTAGGTCATTTCAAAGGGCAATCACACCATTGCTGCAGGTCAGAAATCACATGTTGACAAGGCTGGATAAAACTGACAGATCAGATATCCTTCATTAAATTAAAGGAGTGAACTGGTTCAACAATAGTTGCATAGTTGCCAAAACTCTAGCTTTTAACTTAAAACTTTAACTAATTTCAAATTTCACCATCTATTACAATGGGATTTGAATCCACGTCCCCTAAGGCATTTACTTGGGCTTTCAGATTACTGGTTCACTAACATTAGCACTATGCCACACCACCTCTTAGGTGCAGCTTTGCCAGTTAATGAGACCAACCATGGTACAGCGCACTCAGTCCAAGAGTGAATTCAGCAGGAGGCTCCACAGGTGCAGCATCTCTAGTCAAGGAATATACACCTTTCAATGTAAACTCAGCAAAACCCAGGAGCACCATTTAACAACTTGGGACTGATCATGATTTGCATTGGAATTGCGACTGTTTCGGGATGGATAGAAAGCCAATTGGTACTGGATTGCTTGTGGAGCTTCTTCAATATTTCTCCAGGTGAAATCTCTGTTACCGAAGCCACAACTCACCATTTTCACAACCTTTGTTGATGAGCGTGCGAAGCGCCTGACAAATGGTGAGTCGGAGGTCTGGGCGGTCACTGATGACTGTGCCCAAAGTCCTCGCAATACCTTTGAAAGCCACTGCTGTGTCTGTGGGTTTTGTGCAGAATCCTGGCAGCATGGTCCAAATCTAAATAAAATAAATACTGGTGATCAGCAAATGATCTACAGCCTGAGTGCAGAGAATAACATCAAGGGTTAACACCTTGGTTCAATGATGGAGAGAATTGTTTAATTCCAGGTAAGAACAACTGCCCTTGACATTATGGCAGCATTTGACAAGGAGCTCGAGCAAACCTGAAGTGAATGATGATTGGAAAAAATATCTCCACTGGATTCATACATAGCACAAAGGAAAATGTTGTTATTGAAGGCCAACCATCTCAGCTCCAGGGCTTCACTGCAGGAGTTCCTCAGGGAATCCTAGGCTCAATAATCTAAGCTGCTTAATCAATGATATTCCTTCCATAAAAATGAATAGTGGATACAATCATTAATGACAGCATAAAAAGTATTATTTCAGATTCCTCAGATACCTTAAATACTCTGCCTACATGCATGCATGCAACAAGACCTGAAAAACATTCTCGCTTGTGCTGATAAATGTTAATACTTGCACCTACTTCTGTTTGTCACCATAAAAAGATTAAATCAGAATTAATGGGAATTAATGAAAAATATAAATACTTCACTTGTTCTTCACTACCAAATGTAATAAACGTACGTGCATTCAAGTTTTTTATTAAATGTAGTTATTTCACTCTGAAAAAAGGGAATACATTTAGTTGAAACATTCTAACATGAGTTATAATCACATAGTTTTCTAAGAGGCCAATGTGCCATGCAGAGTTTGTCTGGTTGTATGATGCACGTGAATGTGAAGATAAAGAACAAAGAAAATTACAGTATAGAAACAGGCCCTACGGCCCTCCACGCCTGTGCCAATCCATTTCCTCTATCTAAATCTACCGCCCCATTTTCCAAGGATCTGTATTCCTTTGCTCTCTGCCCATACATGTATCTGCCTAGGTACAACTTAAATTAAACTATCATGTCCGCCCCTATCACCTCTGCTGGGAATGCATTCCAGGTCCCCACCACCCTCTGCGTAAAGAACTTTCCATGCATATCTCCCCTAAACATTCCCCTCTCACTTTGAGCTCAATTACTAGGGGTCACGAGTCCCCTACTCTGGGAAAAAGCTTCTTGTTATCCACCCTGTCTATACCTCTCATGATTTTGTAGACCTCAATCAGATTCCCCCTCAACCTCTGTCTTATTAATGAAAATAATCCTAACCTCTTCAACCCCTCTTCCGAATTAGCGCTCTCCATACCAGGCAACATCCTGGTGAACCTCCTCTGCACCCTCTCCAAAGCATCCACATCCTTTTGATAATGTGGCGACCAGAACTATACGCAGTATTCCAAATGTGGCTGAACCAAAGTTCTGTACGACTGTAACATGATCTGCTAACTCTTGTACTCAAAACCTTGTTCAATGAAGGAAAGCATGCCGAATGCCTTCATGACCACTTTCCAGACCTGCGTTGCCACCTTCAGGCAACAATGGATCTGAACATCCAGATCTCTCTACACATGAATTTTCCCCAGTACTTTTCCATTTACTGTATAGTTTGCTCTTGAATTGGATCTTCTAAAACACATCACCTCGCATTTGCCCAGATTGAACTCCATCTGCCATTTCTCTGCCCATCTCTCCAATCTATTAATATTCTGCTGTATTCTCTGACATTGTCCCCTTCACTACCTGCTACACCACCAATCTTGGTGTCATCTGCAAACATGCTAATCAGGCAACTGATATCTTCCTCCAAATCATTTATATATATCATAAACAACAGTGGTTCCAGCACAGATCTCTGTGGAACACCCCTGGTCACAGGTTTCCATTTTGAGAAACTCCCTCTCATTACTACTCTGTCTCATGTTGCCCAGCCAGTTCTCTATCCATCAAGCTAGAAAACCCTTGACCACATGCGACTTCACCTTCTCCATCAGCCTACAGTGGAGAGTTTGATCAAACGCCTTACTAAAGTCCACTGTCGGTCAGAATGATGGTTCAGACTTGCTTACTAGTGTTAGCTGCAATGTTGTGTGTCAGTGACTTGTATTTAAGACCACCCACAGGCCACCTCAAGAACCCTCATAAGACATACTTGGAAAACCACTTACCTAGCAAGAGAAGGCCAGCAGGCACATGGAACATCACCAACTGCAAGTGCCATCCAAGCAACTCACCATCCCTTCTTGGAACCATATCACTATCCCTTCATTGTCACTTCATCAAAACCTCAAACTTTCACCCCAACTGCACCAAGCAAGCAACTGAAGTACAAAGATGGCAGTGATTCAAGGCTGCAGCTGACTACCATCTTCTCAAGGGCAATTAGGAAAGGACAATAAATACTGCCTTTCCATCCTGTGAATTCATTTAAAAATCCCAAACCCAACTATCCACACAAAGACAGAGGGAATTTGCACCTCAACAGCCTACATTAGACTGCTCTCTGGTGATAGAGCAGCATCTAGCATAGTAGCAGACTGCAGTTGAATGGAGTTATGTATAAGAGAGCCTAGGAATACAGATCCTTCTCCTCTTCTATAGAGTCACTGCTGTCACTGGTTCCACCTCTTGGTCCTTACCTGCCATTGCAACGTGTCATAAATTTTAGCTTCAAGAGATCGTCCAGACTGAGCGAGTTCAAGTGCTACAGAGAGAAAGAGGAGTTCAGCATCAGAACACACACCATAACTGGACATACTGGGCCAACATCAAGGCCAAAATTTCCCATCACCCCACTGCTCTCTCCAATTAAGTGCATGTGCCAGCAAGAGGAGACTATATGTGAGAGTGAGTGAGAGAGAGACAGAGACAAAGGGGGGTGTGGAGAGAACATCTGGGAATTTTGTTCAAAGTGAAAATTCAGTGTATGGGGGAAAATATTAATGCCAGATCCTTCCTGATAAAGGGTCATTGGATTCGAAATGTTAACTCTTGTTTTTCTCTTAATAGATGTCGGCAGACCTTCTGTGTTTCCCCAGCACTCAGACTTCCAGCATTCTGCTGTGTGTGCTTACTGAAAGGGGTTGGTGAAGGATCAAGCTTTAGTAACAGTAATAAATCAAGGGATAGAATCAAGGAAGAGCAGCAAAATTCTAATGCCAAAATACTATGGTCAGAAAATGACATGATTAGACAGAGAAAAACAGCAGTCAAGACTAAATGCTGTAAAGATAACAAAAAAGCAAAACGTTTGGCATCTGAATGTGCTGAGCATTCTTAACAAGTAAATGAAACAAAAGCACTCATTGAAGTAAATAAGCATGATCTGATGGCCATAACAGAGACACTGTGTCCTGTTGCCCAGCCAGTTCTCTATCCATCAAGCTAGAACACCCTGGACCCCATGCGACTTCACCTTCTCCATCAGCCTACAGTGCAGAACCTGATCAAACGCCTTACTAAAGTCCAGTGTCTTATAAAGACAGTGTCAGACAAGATGATGATTCAGACTTGTTTACTAGTGTTACTGCAGTGTTGTGTGTCAGTAACTTGTATTTAAGACCACCCACAGACCACCTCAAGAACCCTCATGAAACATACTTGGAAAACCACTTATCTAGCAAGAGATTTGGATCTGAACACTGATGAGTATATGACATTCAAGAAGAATGAACTGCTTCAGGTGAAGGGATAACACTCCTAACCAAAGGTGGCACTGGTGCAGGAGTTAGAGATGGTGCAATTCAGCAGAATTGGTTTGGATGGAGATGAAAAAGTGTAATGGAAACAAGTCATTAGTGTGAATGATCTACAGGCTCCAAAACAGTAACCTTAATGTGGAAGACTTAAGTATAAAAGAAAAAAATACTGGATGTTTGTGACAATGTGATGGTAATAAGCATAGATGATGATATTCCACATATAAACTGGAAAAATCAGATTTACAATCGTAGGCTCACGGTATGAATGCTTTCAAGGTAGTTTCTTACTTCAGCATGCTCTGGAACCAAAGAGATGAGCTTATATTGGACGTAGTATTGTGTAAATTGAAAGGATGAATTAATGACTTCAAAGTAATGGTGCTAGGGAATAGACCTCATAACACGATAGAACGTACATCCAGTCTGAAAAGGAGGAGGTCTAAAACTAGTATTTTGAATTTAAATAAGGGTAACTACGTGGGAATTTTAAAAATTTATTCAGGGGATGGTGGGCATTGCTGGTTGGGCTGGCATTTATTGCACATCCCAAGAGCCTTTGAGAAGCTGGTGGTGAACTACCTTTCTGAACTGCCAGTCCATTTAGTGTGCATACAAGCACAAAGGCTAAGCTCCCTGAAGTGAACTAGTCCCGAATTGATAGATCAGTCGAGGCGCAGCGCCAGATATTTAAGGAGATATTTCAACACTCCATGTAACTGCATTCCAACAAAAAAAAAATTCAAAGGGCGGATACATGAAGAAGTTAAGGAAAGGGCATTGTGCAATGGTGAACGGCAGGTCAGATAACTGATTGGAATATAAAACAATGGCACAAAATGACTAAAAGGTTAATCAGGACAAATGAATTACAGCATTGAGGATGTTAACTGGAAATATGGAAACAAACAGCAAGAGTTTCAATAGTTATCTTAAAAATGGAACAAAATAAAGAATTTAGTGCTGGTCCTCTAAAGAGTGAGGCCAAGGAATTAACAGTGGATTTTAGAAAATGGCGTAATAAATGAATACATATCTGAATCTGTCTTCACAGAGAGGTGACAAAAAGCAAACCAGTAATACTTGTTAATCAGGAGGTTGAAGGAAGAGAGGAACTCAGTGAAATTATAGTCACTCAGCAATGGAAAGTAGCACTGAACAAATCAATGGAGCTGCAGGTTGTTAAATCTCTGAATCTAAATTAACTTGATTCAAGGATCTTAAAAATAAATGGCTAATGAGGTAATCAGTATGTTGGTGTTAATTTTCCAAAACAAGTTATGATTCTGGAAAGGTTTCAACTGTTTGGACGGTAGAAAATATTCCCGTCTTTTCGAGGAGGAGAGGGAAGGATACCAGTTAGTTTAATATCTTTCATGAGGAAGGTGCTAGAATTGGTCACAAAGGAGATTATAACTTGCATTTGGAAAAACATTTCACAATCAGAAGAGTCAAGGTTTTCTGAAAAGGATATCGCACTTAACCAAATTATTGGAATTTTCTGAAGGCGTAACATCTATTGTACGTAAAGGTGAGCCCACTGATATCCTGTTTTTTGGATTTCCAGAAGGCATATAAAAGTGTTATCACTCAAAACAGGAACTCATAGTATAGGGGGAAACGTATGAGCAGGGACAGAAGATCGACTGACTAAAAGAATACAGAACAAATGCATAAATGGGTGTTTCTCAACCCGGCAATGTGTGACATGTGGTATCCCACAGAGTCTGTGCTAAAGTCTGAGCTAAAGTCTGAATTAACATTTATGATTTAGATGAAGGGACTGAAGGTATAGTGTCTCAATTTGCAGGTGATACAAAGATAAATGAGAATGCGTGTTGTGAAATGATTATAACAAGGATGCAGAGGGGTTTAGTGGGGAAAAATCTGGAAAATGGCATATAATGTAGGAAATGTTAAGTTGTTCACTTTGGCAAAATGAACCAAAAGGCAGAGTATTACTTGAACAGATAACGTGCAGAATTTCAATGTGCAGCAGGATCAAGGAACTTTGGTATATGAATCACAAAGCTTTCGTATGCAGATACAGCAAGCAATTAAGGCAGCTTATGAAATGTTATCCTTTATATGAGAAATTGATCATAAAAGCAAGGATATTATGCTTCAGGTATATAATGTAAATGTGATGGAGGCAGTTCAGAGGAAATCTATCAGGAACAATTGAAATGTGCGGATACCTTATGAGGACCAGGTGGTTTCACTGGAGTCGAAGAGTGCATTGCTGGAAAAGCACAGCCAGTCAGACAGCATAAGCAGGAGAGTCGATGTTTCGGACATAAGCCCACTGCTCACATGCTGCCTGACCAGTTATGTTTTCCCAGCACCACACAGCTTGACTCTGATCTCCAGCAAATGCAGGCCTCACTTTCCCCTAATTCATTATAACCTTACTGCAAAGCCTCTTCCAAGGATGCCTACCTTGAAGAAGTTCTCCTCCTCCCTCTACAAGGATCTCAGTACGTCTCTCTCTCACTGCAGCCCCAGGTCATCTTCTCTGCCCTGAAGGTCTTCTCCTGCTCCTTGGATGCTGCCTGACCTGCTGCACTCCTTGACTCTGATCTCCAGCATCTGCAGTCCTCACTTTTTCCTAGCTTTCTCTTGAGTGTAGAAGAGTGAGGGGTGACTTGAGTTAAGTATAAAAGATCCTGAATGGTCTTGGCAATGCGGATGTGGAAAGATTATTTCCTTTTATTGAAGGCGCACTAGAGATCACTATTTTAAACTTATGGGTGGCCCTATCAGGACAGATCTTAGAGGAATTCTTTGCTCCAATACCTGTAGGACCATGGACCACACTGCCTCAGAAGGCAGTGGAGGTAAGTATACTGAATGTTACTAAGGTAGAGTCAGATGCTTGTAAGGAAAGTGAATCACAGTATAGTTGGGGTAGAAGGGAATTCAGGACAAACCGATCTGCACTGATCTTGAATGTTGGAGTGGTTATGAAGGACTGAGTGATTTGCTTCTACTCCTAAACCCTGTGTTTGTGGGTTCCTCTCCTGTTCCCCAGAAGCCCTTTTGCTGTCTTCTCCTAGCTGAGTGTGGACCCATCCCTCCCTCACCGTCCCACCTAGTACCTCTGTTCTTGAGATTTGCAGCCAAGGGTAGAAAGTATTGGTTGAAGAAAGTGAGCCGTGTATGTTTTACATGGTCTCGGATCACAGGAATGAGCCAACTCCGAGGAAAGTCGAACGTCTCCCTAAAGCAAAAGACATGTCACAGAGTAAGGTCAACGCTTTATGAGAGGTTTGATCAGAGTAAATAAAGGGAGACTATTTCCAGAAGCAATTTGGAAACAGTGGATATAGGAATAGTACACAGGAATCATGCACCATTCAAGTATGTAAAATTTCTAAATAATTCTCATTTGTGCAAAGGGTTACAGCTTGCAGTGCTTGTAAAGTTTAATGTCTAAAATGTGGTGCCTAGAATAGCACAGAACTCTAGCTCTGGCCTAACCACTGTTTTGTATAGGGGTAGCATAATTCCTTCCTTTATATTCTCAGCCTCTGTTTATAAAATCAGTCATCCAATATGCTTTTCATACAAGCTTCTCAACTTGCACTTTTCATCTTTAAACACTTCATCTTTCTGTTCTTGCATTTTCTTCATGTTGGACCATTTAGATTATACAGTTTCTCTTTATGCTTTGCAGCAAAATGTATAACTTCATATATCTGTCATAGTTCATCTGTTAATTATCTGTCCATTTCACCAAGTTGTCCATGGATTCCGAAAGTCTGTTAGCCTGTATACCCCAGTCGAGGATATTAATGCATTAGAGAGTTGTGGTGCTGGTACTGACCCTTGATAATCATCAATCTCTCCTCCCATTCATTCTGGGGAAAGAATACTGATTCACGGCAACTCTCTACTTTCTGTCATAAGAAGAGAGTATTCAGGAGCAGTAGCAGGCCATTTCTTCCTGCTCTATTATTCAATTAACATATGGTTGATTTGGTCGCAGTCTCATCTCCACTAGATAGACCCCTCTGTCTATCTAAATTCCATCTAACTCATCCTTGAGTGAATGTGAAGACTCAGCCCCCACTAGAAAATTCCTCACTTTAACAACCAAGGAAAACATTTCCCAATGGCATCTTAGAAAGGACAGTCTTAGTGTTAAACTATATCCCTTAATTATGGTCTCCCCTACAAGAAATAAACCATCCTCTGGGTATCGACCCTATACTGTACCTTAAGATCTTAGGTGTTTTCATCAAGATTATCTGGGTGTGATGTTCTTTGGAGGGTTAGTGCAGACTCAATGGATCAACTGGCCTCTTTCTGCACAGTAGCATTTCTATGATTCTATGTATCACCCATTCTATAACATCTCTAAACAGGTTGATTAGAAAACATTGTACAAGATCCAGAAGTCTTGATGGACATGAAAATGATGTTCTTCTTGAGGACGAGTCCAGAACTAGAGGACCCTGTTTAAAAATTAGAGCTTCGCCTTTCAGAACAAAGATGAAAAGAATATTTTCTGAGGGTTGTGAGACTTTTAAAGAAGGTAGTGAATCAGGGTCAATAAATATTTTTCAGACTCAGGTAGATTAATTCTTGCCAGGCATGCAATAAAAGGTTTTTGGAATAGGTGAGAAAATGGAATTCAAAACACTAATTGGTCAGCCATGATCTTACTGAACGGTGGAGCAGTGGTGCTAAATGCTCCTTGTTAATATCTAGTAGGGTCTGATGCCAAGAGTAACTATAAAACAGACAATGTTGATGTTAGTTGAGTATAACTGGATGAGAACTTGACTGTGCGCAAATATATCGAAAACAAGTAATCAGGTGGGATTTGGTTAACAGGGAGTTGGAATAAAACTCTAACCAGAAAACACATGCCTGAACCCTGCCTAACCAACACTTTAAACTCTGGTGCTTGTATCTCTTAATTTGTATCCTCACTTAAGCCCTCCATCCCAGGAATGATTCAGGTGAACCTTATCTGAACCTCTTCTAAAGCAATTATAATATTTTCAAGTAAAGAAACCAAAACTGGACACTGTACTCCAGATGCTGACCCACCAACACCAATACAGTTGTAGTAAACCTTTTTTATTATGTCAGTTGTTGGAAGGGATTCTGAAAGGTAGTATTTATAAGCATTTGGAGATGCAAGGAATGATTAGGGATAGTCAGCATGGTTTTGTGCGAGAGAAATCATGTGTCAAACTTGATTGAGCCTTTTTGAGGAAGTAACCAGGAAGATTAGAGAGGGCAGAGCGGTCAATTTTGTTTACTTAGACTTTGGTAAAGCCTTAACAAGGTTCCGCATGGTAGATTAATTAGTAAAGTTATACCACATAGGATTCAGAGTGACCTTGCCAAATAGTTACAAAAATGGGTTTAATGGCTGGAGACAGAGTAATGGTGGAGGTTGTTTTTCGGACAGGAGGCCTGTGGCCACCAGTGTTCAACAGGGATTGGTGTTGGGTCTACTTTTGTTTGTCATTTATATAAATGATTTATCTGAGAATTTAGGAGGCATGATTAATAAATTTGCAGATGATACCAAAATTGGTGGTATAGTGGACAGTGAATAATGTCATGTAAGATTACAAAGAGATCTTGATCAATTTGGTCAATGGCTAAAGAGTGGCAGATAGAATTTAATTTGGATAAATGCAAGGTATTACATTTTGGTGAAACAAACAAGGGCAAGACGTATATAATTAAAAGTGTGGCCTTGGCTAGTGCTGTTGAACAGGTACAACTAGAGACTCAGGTACATAATTCTTTGAAGTTTGCATCACATATAAATAGGGAGGTTAAGGCAGCATTTAACACACTTGCATTAATTGCTCAGACCTTCAGGTATAGGAGTTGGGACATTGTGTTGAGGTTGTACAAGATGTTAGTGAGGCCTGTGCTGGAATACTGTGTCCAGGTCTGGTCACCCTGTTTTAGGAAGGATATTATTAAGCTGGAAAAAGTTCAGAAAGGATTTACTGGATGTTGCCAGAAAGGAGGGCTTGAGTTATAAAGGGGAGGCTGGGATGTTTTCTCACTGGAGCATAGGTGGTGAGGGGTGACCTTATAGAAGTTCATAACATCATGAGGAATATAGACAAGGTGAACTGCAGGTGTCTTTTCACTAGGATGGGGAATTTCAAGAGTACGGGGCATATTTTTAACGTAAGAGGAGAAATATTTAAGACAGACACGAGGAGCAATTTTGTTTTTAAATATACAGAGTGGCTCAAGTGTGGAATGAACTTCCAGAGAAAGTGGTCGATACAGGTATGGTTACAACATTTAAAAGACATTTGGATATGTACATGAATAAGGAATGTTTGGAAAGACGTGGGCCATGCACAGGCAGGTGGAACGAATTTAGTTTGGCATTATGGTCAGCATGGACTGAAGGGTCTGTTTCAGTGCTGCATGACTCTATGACCTCATGCAACTAACGCCAATATTGTGTTTGTTTTTCAAATTATTTGCTGATGGCTGCACTTTAACTTCATGTGATTCATGCACCAACACCTAGATCCCTCTCTACCACTGAATTATGCAATCTCTCTCCATTGAATTAGCATTCTGATTTAATGTCTCTTAACCAGATTCTTTTTCCATATTGCCAATGCTTCTTTAATCCCCCAGGCATCAATTCACTTCCCATGACTGCACCACTCACTCAGTGCCATCAATCTGTAGGGGAACTGCCTGTAGAACAGATTCTGGCCCCATGCACTCAACAGCCATCCCTACAGTCCGATCCAGCTCCTTGGTGTGGGCGAAATATGGAGTCTCTCGCAGATCACACAAAGTCTGCACACACTGAAAACACAAAGACAAGATCAAGATAGTGGAGACAAGAAAACAGATTATCTGGTCATTATCACATGCCTGGCAACTTGATGTGTACACATTGATCTTTTTGTTTCGTATACTATAACAATGACTATTGTTGGAAAAACAACTCGAGAACGTTGAAAGTGCTTTGGAGTCCGGAGGTCACAGAAATGCAAATCATGCATTTTTAAACATAAGATGACATTACTAAATCCATTCACTCATTCCCACACCATCTCTTCAAAGAGCACCCCACCCCTTCACTCACTCCAGTGTCTCTTTCCACTTCCCCGACCCCACTCTCTTCCCCTCGCTTCACCTTAGATCATAAGTTGCAGCAGGAAGTGGCCCCTTTAGACCCTCAAATTTGTTCTAAAATGTAACATTGTTGCGACTGATCTGATTCTGGGTGCAATTCTACTTAATAGCTTTTAGATCATAAGTTTGTCTAGCTCAGCCTTGGATATATTCAATAAAGCAGTGGGAACAGACTTCCAAAAACTAACCAACCTTCAAAGAAGAATTTCCTCCTCACCTCCATCTTAAAATTAGAGACCCCTTATTTGTAAAACTGCCTCTCTCCTTAGGAGGAAAACAATTTCTTCATTCGCTTAAATGTTTCAATGAGAACACCTCTCCTCCTTCAAAACTCCAAAGAATAAAGACCCAACTTGCTCAATGTTTCTTCATAAATTAATGCACAAAATCAGCATTCTCTAACCGGTTTCCAATATATAACAAAACTGGAAACCAACATTTAAGTATGGTTTCACTAATTGCAATGTACAGTTGTAGCAAGTTTCCCCAACTTTTATTCTCCAATCCTTCTGCAAAAAAATGGCCAGCATTTCACTTCTATCAATCTGGACTACTACATACAGTCCTCACAATGTAGTTTCCTTTACGTTAACAAGGCCAAACGCAAACTTGGTGACAGCTTTGCGGAACACCTCCACTTGTCCGTAAGAATGACTATGAGCTCCCAATTGCTTACGATTTCAATAAAGTATTATGCGCTCATGCTAATATTTCTGTAATGGCTCTGCTGCAATGTTCCAATGAAGCACAATGCAACTTTGAGGAACACCACCTCATTTTTCACTCAACACGGTACAGCCTCAAGGTCTCAACATTGAATTCCATAACTTCAGACCACATTATGTCTATCCTCTATTTTCTTCTATCTCCGACTCCCTCCTTTTCCCTCAGTCTCGCCTTGCTTGCATTTTTATTTGCTCTTAGTAGTTTGCTCCCCACCACATCTTAATTTACTCCTATATTACATCTCCTTTTCTCTTTCTCCACCATTAATAACCCCTCTGTCTTCTGCCTCTGTCAAATGTATATACAAAAAAGGGACTGCCTCCTAACATCAGCAATTGGGGACAACGACACATATGCACTCATTTGAGAACGCACTTGTGTATGCGCAGGGAAGCACATACAATTTTGATCTGGAGTTCAGCAACGGGAAGAGATGTGAGATGGGGGGTGGGGAGGGTGGATGCAAATTGAAAAGGGAAGAGTGCCCAGTTCTGGGCGCTCTACCCCTTACAATGTACCGTCCTGAAAATTATCTATTTATTCCAACTCTGTTTGCTATTACTTAGTCAATCCTCTTAATTATGCTATCATAGCAACCCAAAACAGTGAGCTCTTATCTTGTGCTGCAAACGTTTAAGTTGTAAATTTATTTTTGCTTAAAAATGTGTTGCTGGAAGAGCGCAGCAGGTCAGGCAGCATCCAAGGAGAAGGAGAATTTGGATGCTGCCTGACCTGCTGCGCTTTTCCAGCAACACATTTTTAAGCTCGGATCTCCAGCATCTGCAGTCCTCACTTTCTCCTAATTTATTTTTGCTGTCCATAAACAGTGAAAAGTCAACCATATTGCTGCAGTGTATAGTCTAGTAGGCCGAACTGGATAAGGATAGCAGACATCCTTTCCTTCCAGACGTTAGTGAGCCAATTGGATTGTTATAACAATCCATAGTGGTCACACGATCACCATTAAGGTAGTTCTTTATATTCCAGATTTTTACTGAACTCACAGTTCGGCATCTACCATGGTAGGATTTGAACATGCCCCCAAACCATTAACCTGGAGTTCAAGATTACTTGCCCAGTGACTTTAACACCACGCTATTGTCGCCTTTTGGAAATCCAAATATGCTACATCTATTGATTGCTATTTATTCAATCTGCTTAGCATGTCCTTAATGAAGCCAAATAAATTTGTCAAACATAATTGCCTTTATGTAAAACCATGTTGCCTCACCTGATTGTATTAAAATTATTTCCCAATTTGTCTGTCTCAGGTCGTACTCCAGAGATTATCTCATAATTGTAATTTCTCTTACAAAGATTAAGTCACTTGTTTCAGACCCATATGCCTCACGCTTTTAATTAAGACTCTAGTTTCTTGTACTCCATTAACAGAACCCCTTTCCCAGTTCCCATCTATGTTACTCACACCTATATGGGTTATAAGAAATAGATCCTTTCCCTCCCACAGCAACTCTATGGCGATGTCCTTAATCCTGGCACCAGGCAAGGAACACTGCCTTGGGACTCATGCTTCTGGCTAGAGAAAACAGTACCTACCACCATCACCACCAAGCCCCACACCCTCCAACCACCACTGCCCGCCTCCCCAACCATACTTTTATCTCCTACAAATGCATTTCTCTTTCCTTTCTTCACTGCAGCTGCAGTTCGCCATGGTAAATTTGCTGTCTCGCTGTAGTTCTTATGTTCAGCCTCACAAGGTGCCAGAACATCAAACTTTCTGAGCAAGTAGAAGAGCAAATGTTCCTCCATTTTAAAAGAATTTAAATGCGACACTATAGGTGTGACAGCCTGTAGTCACACTATTCCATTCTAGACCAATCTGAAGTACCAAGGGAGTGACTGCCTTCTGGACAAAGTGTTCATTCAACTTTCCTCCTCCTTGATGCTTCAGTGTCAGAGGCTGAAACTTCAGCTCAAAAACTCTCACCTTTTCACATTAAAGTGTGCTCTGGTCCTCTGCTGGCTATGATAACTCTCTCATACTTGCTGCTATAAAAAACGTTCATCCTTTGTAAGGCCCTGAACAATGACCCTAGTATATGCCATTATCATCCACCTGAGTTAGCTGGCCACATAAATAACAGATTCCACAGGTTGTCCATCATCTCTCAATGTCTCTCCCTGTCCCCAAACCTCCCTCACCCATGCTTTCTCTTGCTCACTAGCCATCTCTATCCCTTCCTTTCTCTCTCATTCTCTCTCTTTCAAGCTGTCTCTAGCACTCCCTCCTTTCTTTCTCTCTCCAGCACTCACCTGTTTCATCACTGGATAGGCCTGCTTGCCAATGACCTCAAAGAATGTGCTGAGGACCTGTAGTACGAAAGCCCAGGAAGCGTGGAATCGATAGGTCAGCCCATCCTCCACTGCCCTGCAACACAAAACCACCAATAAATATAGTGAAACAGGACTGCATCCAACCACAACACCCTAAAACAGATTATTTTCCAGTCAGTTTCTTTGACTATGATAAAAGATTGAAGAATTACATAGTCACTGACTCCACCAGCCCTCCACCCCCCCCCCGCAACTAGAACCCATTATCATACTTCCTCTATTACGGCCTGATTGATCCCCCTTGTCCCATCAAGTCCCCCGCCACTCGAATGTGACCCTACTACTCCCCAGACAGAGAAACATCAATGAGCAAGTACTCACAGTGAGCTAATTGACAGCTTGAAACTCTCACCTAAACATCTTACAAATGTAGGAGGCAGGACCAGATGGGGAAGATGAAGTAAATACACCAATGTCATTGGCAAAAGGAGCCACACACTCTCTCAGCAGCACCTGCAGAGACAAAGAGGAGCAAGAAGAAAGCTCAATGACAATTCAACAAAATCAAGGTGATGAGGCTGTACCTGCCCTGGGAATATTGATGGGACAGTGCAGAGGAAAATTTTACTCTATCTAAACCCAGTTAGAGGATTCCGGAGGTGTTTGAGGAAACTATTTAACCTGTGATAAGTAAGGAAGATATATTAAAGGTGTATTAAACACAGATTTAGCCTCAACTGAAATGTCGTGTCCAGTTCTGACACTTTTAGAAAAGCTGCAGAAATGGTTCCTGAGTTATGCACAGATTGGAGACGGTTTTCCTTTAAGAGAAGTTTCAGACGACACCTGTTATGGTTTCAAAATCATGTTGGGCCAAGACAGAGTAGAAAGGGAGAAACTTTTTCTTGTGTTTGAAGGATAAAGTACCAGAGGACAGTGTTTTAAAGCAACTGGCGAAAGAAGGAATGGTATTATAAAGAAAAACCTGTGACACAGCAAGTGGTTAAGGTCTGGAATAAATTTCCTGAAAATGTGGCAGAAGCAGTCAATAAATTCAAGAGGGAACTGGATCATTATCTGAGAAGGAAGGGGAGTGGAACTCATGGAACTGCTACTTTTAGAGGGTCAACACATTTACAATCATTCTGTTCTGTGATTCTAAGGAAATTCCCAACAGCTGCAGTTTCAGTCTATTGTAGGAAATTGACCACTTACATCATCCATACCAAATATGCAAACTTGGATCCACAGGTTAACTCCTCTGCCCTCAAATTCGATCACTGATTTAGGCTACAACGTACTACATTCATTATCCAGACTCAACCACATGTTCATTTTGCTTTTAACACAACTTGAACCCTGCATCAGGCACCATCCTGTGATCATTTCAATATTCACAGTGCCTGTGATTAGCACTGCTGCTTCACAGTGCCTGGGACCAAGGTTCAATTCCAACCTCAGGCGATTGTCAGCGTGCAGTTTGCACATGCGCCCTAAGTTTCTTCCAAATGCTCCAGTTTCCCCTAGCAGTCCAATGATGTGCAGGTTAGATGAATTGGCCATACTAAAGTGCCCATAGTGTCTAAGGATGTGTAGGTTAAGTGGATCAGCCGTGAGAAATGCAGGGTTACTGGGGGTGGGTCAGGGAAGGATGCTCTATGGATGCGTGATGTAGACTTAATGGGCTAAATGGCTTGCTTCCACATTCAATGATTCTATGATTTCAGTGAGTGGAGCAAAAAAACAAGACGACAAGAAAGAGTAATACCTTTAACTCACCTTCATGGTTTCGGCTGCAGCAGCCACGAGCTGTGTGTGTGATGAAAGGAGACAACTAACAGCCGTGCAGAAAAGACGAGGGAGATGAGCCAAACACAAGGAACCCTGCAACCTAACAACAGGACATCAGAGTTTAGACACTAAAGGATCAAGGAAAAAAAAAGTCAAGAATGAAAAAAAACCCCTCAACTAGTCCACGATAAACCCTGACCCCGACAGGGCCCGCAATAAACCCTGATCCCAACAGAGCCTTTGATAAACCCTGACCCTGACAGGGCCACTATAAACAGTGTCACTTATTCACTGAAACAAACTCATTACCTGCACAGGCTGATATGTGCTTTTTCCATTACGGTAAGCCAGGCCAGGACAGGCTGTAGGTCACCGATATTTGGCAAGTAATCATACAAAGCCTGTAGGTGAAACACAGCATTTACAAAATACTCTTCACAAACAGCAAAGACCTATTAATTAACACCCCAACCTCAAAACACTCATAATCCTAAGACCAACACCCTCTGAGCACACACGGCCCAATCCACGTAGGTCACCTGCATATGAACACACACACACACACAAAACTCCATATTCAAGAATGGTCACCTAGTCTCCACCTCGCAGTCAGTCACACCCCTACCTGCCCTGACTGGGATCACCTGAAAATCTTTCCACTATCTACGCTGTCACTTGTACGCCTCCCGGGGCCACCCAAACCATTCCCGCCCCCTATCAGTTTCACCTCAACCTCCTGCACCTTCCACCCCAACAGAATCATCCGTAGCCATCTTGTCCCCTTCCAGGATTGCCCATGCATCCATCCCACTGCTGAGGTCTAGACTCACAGTTATGATCTGAGCATTGAGTTCGCCTGTCAGGACTGCTGAGTTTGGTTTGGCAACAAAGAGTCCGTGAAATGCTTGCATCGCACAAGCCGTCACCATCTGTGAGAGAGACAGGATAATGCAGGAGTTCACACTGAGGGTTTCAGAGTGTAAGGCAGTAACAGTCTCCAATACAGTGCCATGAGCTCTCTGGAAACAGTGGCTAGAATGACTAAGAAAAGCAAGAAACAAAGTAGGCTGGGGTGCAAAATCCTGAGAATACAATTGGTCCAATACTTTTCAACCAATTCATCTGCAACACGTTGGCAAAAGGTGATGTTTATGAAGGTTACAGATTCTTGGATTGGTAAAATGCAAGATCTTTCTCCCAACAACTTTCACAAAGCTTTGTCGAGCAAGTCCCTGCTGCATGGAGAAACAACAGACCTCTTAGCTCGGCATCGACAGAAGTGAAAATGCCAGAATCTATTTGAATGAACATGATGACTGGATATTGAAAATAATTATCCAATTGGTCAGAATCAACATTGATTAACAAATGAAAAATCAAGGCTGTCAAATTCAGTGGAGCTTTTTTTGAGAAGGCTATGAGCAACACCAATAAGGAACCAGCTGAGGTGGTGTATTCAGATTTTCACAAGGTTTTTGAAAATGTTCTACGTAGGAGGATAGTAATCAAGATTAAGTCACATGGGACTGAGGATGATGTTATGTGGAATTGGTTAACAGGCATAAAACAGATCAGGCTCTGATTCGTTGTGGTATTGCAAGGATCAACAGTTTTGGCCCCTGTTGTTCACAATCTATATTAATGAACTATGAGGGCCTATAATTATGATGATAGATTGGAGGAGCTGCAGGTCACCTCCTCAGATCAGAGAAGGTAAAGAGGAAATCTTACCGTTCTCAAAATTATGGAAAATGTAGTTACAGCAAATTAAAGAATTTTTTTCCAAAATCTAAAGAATTGATGACCAGCAATTACAGACTAAAGATGACTAGCAAAAGAATCAGATTTGCTGAGCGCATTGGACTATCTGAGAGTATGGTGGACATAGGTTCAATAGTTGCCTTTAAAGGTGAATTGAACCAATATTTGAAGAAACAATAATTGTTGGGATCTGGAGAAAGAACAGGGGAATGGGACTGATTTGATTGCTCTTTCAGAGAGTCAGTGTAAATTTGATAGGGAGAATGGTCTTGTTGTTGCGTCTTGTACTGGCCTATCATTATAGTTATGTCCTGTCCAGCAAAGGAAACAATTTGGAGGTTTACGAATCTTAATGGCGAGACTTACCACATGACTGAGAGTCATGACTCTGAGCAGAGTCTCACAGCATGACTTGACACAACTGACAGGGAAACAAGGGAGCACATCCTTCAGCAAACCCAACACATGCAGAGTTGTTGTACCCTGATCACCACCTATAAGAAACAAATATAATTATCAAGAAAGTGAGCATTATTACTGAGCAGACCACAATCCAACCAGCTTCTTCCTGATGTCCTGAAAAAGGGCTGATGCCCGAAACGTCGATTCTCCTGTTCCTTGGATGCTGCCTGACCTGCTGCGCTTTTCCAGCAACACATTTTCAGCTTCCTAACTCCACCCAACAAGCATATAGCCTCTCTACTCCCAGTCTAGATACCTCGGCAGAGAACTCCAACCCACACTCCAGAGACCTTCCATATGTCGTCACCACAAACCTCCAGACTCCTCAATTTCCTTTATGCAGAATCTGGCTGTCGATTGTGCAGCTGGATGATGAGGTGGAGCCAAGTCTCCAAACATGAAGTCACTTCCCTTGAGTATAGAGCAGATGCTGCGTTGCGCTTCTTTCCGGACCTAGGGCAGAGGGGGCAAACAATCAGCAATAAATACCAATAGCCTGCAAGAGGACACAGAGATTAGCAGAATGGGTATAGAACTGGCAGATGAAATTTCATTCAAAGATTATGTGGTGATGACTTTTGGCAGAAGGGATAGGGAGAAGCATTAAGACACAGCGGCGCTGCTCAGAAGTATGTGCAGGAACAGACCAACCTGGGGTTGCACGTGAATCCACTTTTACAGATCGCAAGACTAATTAAGAGAATAATTAGCAAAGATATAGGTTCTCAGGATCCATTGACAAATTGAGTACAAAAGCAGGTGGTTATCCTAACCATTTCAACAGCTCTGGTTAAGTCCCAAACAGAGTTGTGCACACCCAGTTCTGGCCATTACGCTTTAGGACGTGAGGACTCTTAAGATGGTACAGAGGAGATTCACCGGAATGGTTCAGAGGTGAGAAATCTCAGCTCCAAGATTAGCTTGAAAGGGCTGTTGTTTTTCTCTTTTAAGCAAAGAAAATTGAGGGATGATTTGATGGAGGTTTGCAAGATCACAACAGTTTAGGAAACTGCTCACATTAGCCAATGGTCCTACTTCCACCAGTCATGAGTCCAGGACCAAGGGGCAGAGTCTACAAATAGAGCCAGAACTTTCAGGTGTGCGATTAACAAACACACTTATGTACAAAGGATGGTAGAGGTTTGAAGCTCTCCTCCACAACTGGCAATTAAAATTAACAGTAGACTGGCATTAAAAACAAGACTGACTTGATTTTTGTTATCTGTTCTGTTTGACCAACACACGGTCCCCATTCAGTTCTTCCTTGGTAACCCACACTCAACAGTCTATGTGGCACCAGTATCATCAAACTGGTAGAGCTCATCACTGAGCCTGACCTCTCCACTTACGTTTGTCTCTATTGTGTTTTGTGCAGTCTGGTGACAGTGCAACCTGGTCCAGACGAATTATGAACAACCCATCAGCCAAGTCATTTTTATCACTCCCCAGCTCCAGTGCGATTGGCGTACCTTTGGTTTGACATGTACAGTGAAACTGAGGACACCATGGTAAACTTGAAGAGTTGACGGGAAGCTCCACACTGTCAAATCCTGCCTGCGTAACAGTGTGGAGAGGCAGGCGAGAATCTGAAGGACAAGAAAAATCAGACTAAGTCACAATGAAATGAAAACACAATGAAAATTTCCATCCATCAGGCAAACATCATAGGGATGAATGGGACCATGTTAATTAAAATACTCAAAAAAAAAATCACACCCACCCATCGCAGACCTGCTATAGATCCTGAGTTCACTTGAGCAGATAAAAGATTCATAAAAACTTTTGCTGTGTCTGAGAACTTCTTTGTCAGGACAGGACCAGGAACACTGCAATCAATAAGCAGAATAATTATGCCAGTGAATTCAAGAAACATGGTTACGTCACAAGCAGATAAGGAATAGGACTAACAATAGGCCATTCAGTCTCTCAATCCTGTTCGTCCACTCATTAAAGATCATGGCTGGTCAACCACAATTTTATTATCTAGTTCTAGCTCCTTATTTCTTCCTTTCTTTGATATCCAAATCCACAGATCTATCCTGATTATAACAGAGGATATGTCACGTAGATCTCTGCATGGGAAAGAATTCCAAAGATTCACACCTCTGCAAGTGAAGTGTTTCTCCTCCTAACCAGCCATATGCTTATACTGAGACATTCTTGTAGCCTAGTCTTTATGAGTGACAGTTTCTCATCACCTACTCTATCAAACCCTTTATTACAGAAGAGTTCCAGACTTCCATCATCCTATGTGTAGAAGTGTTTCCTAAAATCACCCGAACATAATCAGAAGTTTCTCTCCATCAATCCCATTTGTTTCCCTTAACAGCTTGAAAACAGATCAAGTCAGCCCTTAAACATGCAAATTCCAGAGAATACAATCCTTGTGTAATCTCACGTTTTAATTGAATCTGGAGTCCAGATATAATTCTTGTAAATCTAATCTATATCCCCTTCATGGTCAATATATCCTTCTAACACTGATGCTCTTTGTGGCCCCAGGTGTGTCTAACCAGACCTTATAAAGATAAATCACTCTTGTACTCGAGTTTCAATGACAAGGTTCTACAACTCAGGTTGCTGCATAAAACTGCACGATATTGGAGATAACATGTAAGCATGAGGAGACAATTGGTTAGCTTACAGGAAATAAAATTTCAGGTTTTCAAATTGTAACAAGTGGTGTGTCACAGGGATCTGATGAGGCATAATCTTTTACAACTTAGATCATTGACCTTAATGAAGAAACTGTATGTACAGTTGATAAATTTAAAATACAAAGATAGGGAGTAAAGTAAATTGTAAAGGGGGTAGAAGTCTGCAAATGTTAGGGACAGGTTAAGCAAGTGAGCAAAACATTGCAAGTATAATTTGTGTAAATATGAACTTGTTCACTCTGGCAAGAAGAAAAATATATTGCTTACACTGAGAATTCTAAAGGACAGAAAGATTTGAATGCCCTGGCAAATGAATCATCACAAAGCTAACTCATAGTAGACCAAGTGATGAAGAAGCAAATGAAGCATTGGTGTTTGTTGCAAGGGTAATAAGAATATAAAAGTAGACATGTTTTGCTACAGTTATACAGGATGTTGGCAAGATCACATGTGGAGTACTGCATACAGCTTTGGTCTTCTCATTTAAGGATACAAATGTATTAGAAGCAGTTCAGAGAAGATTCACTCGATGGATATCTGGGAAGGGGTCTTTATCAAGAGGAAAGACTGGACAGGCTGGGTCTGTATCCCTTGGCATTTAGAAGAATGGAAGGTAATCTTATCGAAGCATATAAAATTCTGAGGGATACTGAAAGGATGTCTCCCATTATGAAAAATACTCGAACTAGGAGACATGTTTAAAAATAGTAAGTCTTCCATTTAAGTTGGAGACAAGGAAGAAGTTTTTACTCTGAGGGTCAACTTTCTACTGCAGAGAGTTGTGGAGGTGGGGATCATTGAATATTTTTAACACCGTGGTAAATAGATTTATAACCAACAAGGAGTCTAATGTCATCAGCAGCAGGCAGGAAGGAATCAAAAGTTGAGGCCACAATCAGCTATATTCTTATTGAATGGGTAATGTGTATGCTTCTAAATGCCAGGGTTATTTGGTCCAGCCTACTGAACGTCTCCACTTTCTTTCCCAGGAAACAATCCGGTGAAGCTTTCTTACACTTTATGGTTGTTTTATTCTTCCTTAGCTTCAGAGACCCACAGCAGTGTAAAATATTTCATATGTGGCGTAACCAAAGTCATATATAACTGCATCAAGAATATCTTAAATGTTATATTCCAAACTTCTTGTAATCAAGGACAGCATACCATTTGACTCCGTAATCACTTGTTGTATCTACATGTTAAGTTTGTCTTTCTTGTTTGTACTTACTGGACTCAGTATTTAAGAAAATATTGACTTTCTATTCTTCTCACCAAAGTGAATAAAAACATTTCCCAAAGTAAATGCCATCCTTCACCCTCTTCTTCACTCAATCAACTTGTATCCACGCAGCTCTGTATCATCAGCAAACTTGACCACATTAAACAGGGTCCATTCATCCAAGTGATGGATATAGACTGTAATAAATGGATGCTCTCACTCCAATCCGATTAGCACTCCACACATTACAGCCTGCCAATCTGAAAATGATTCCAATTTCCATTCTCCGTTTTCTGTTCTTTAACCATTCTCTATCCATATTAATAAATTTCTCCCAATGACATGCACTTGTACAACTTTTTGTGTGGCACCGTATTAAATGCCTTTTACATGTATGCGCCATATCCATTGGCTCCCCCTTATTTCTTCAGCCAGTTATATCCTCAAAAACCTGAGACTCTCAGAGTGGTTACAACAGAGGCCATTCAGCTTGTCAAGTCTGCTCTCTGCATGAGCAAAACAGACTGTCCCATGGCCTGGCCTTTAATCTACAGTCTTGCAAATAGCATCAGCTGTCATCAGATAATGATTCAATTCTTTTTGAAAGCTATGATTAAATCTGCCTCTACTACATGCCTGCAAGTTTACTGCACTCTTAACTACTCGCTGCTGCACAAAAGGGTTCTTCCTCCACTATTTTTGATTCTTCTGCCAATAATTGGTTCATGCCCCTTCCACCAATAAGAACTGTTTGTTTCTACCTACTGTGCCAAGATTTTTTCTGACTTTGAACACTACTATTAAATGTCTTCTCATGGATCTTTTCCCTACACCCTTTGGTGCCTTCACATCCTTGTCAAAGTGGATACGATACTCTAGCTGAGATTGATCCAATGTCCTATACTAACTTCCCTGCTTTTGTACTCTTACGCCTCAATTATATCGATGAATTCACATTGTCTCTTGATCTTTTAAGCAAATAAATCACTTTGCGCTTCTCTGCTTTAAATTTTATCTAACATTGATCTGATCATTCCACCAGTTAAGTCTTCTTTAATTATCAAACTTCCCGAGTTTCACATCATCCAAAAAATTACCTATCCAGGTTTATAGATCAAGAAAAGTGTCACTAATAACAATGCTTGGGAAACATCACTAGAAACTCTTTTCTAATTCAAAAAGCACAGTCCATCACCAGTGTCTTCTTTTACACCATTAATTTCATATCCATGCTGCCACTGTCCCTTTTATATAATGGATTTTGTTGGTAAGCCTATTATTTGGCATTTTACAAAATTGCTTTTGAAAGTCTATGTACACCACATCAACTATGTCACCATAATCAATTCTTCCTGTTACTTCAACAAAAACAAACTCAATAAAGTTAAACATTTTATTTACAACAAACCTGTAACTGCTTTTACTTTGTTAATTCACATCTATCCGAGTGACTGTTAATTTTGTCCGGGAGTAACATTTATAAATGTTTTCTCACTAATGAAGTTAAACTGATTGGCCTGCACTTGCTGAATTTATCTCCATGCCCATTTCCAAACAAGGGGGTAACATCAGCAATCCTGTTCTTTGGCACCAATTCTTTACTCCCCTTCATTGAGGGGGAACTGGAAGATTATGGTCCGTGCCTCTGCAATTTTCATGCTTACTTCTCTCAGTATCCTTGAAAACACTTGAGCGGGTACAGGTGATTTATCAACCTTAAGCAGAGTCAATATTTCTATTAGCACCTCTCAATTTTTCAGCCACCCAGTGCCTCAATTACTCCCTCTTTCAACACAATTTTAGCAGCGTCTTTTTCAGACTGATGCAATACACTCAATTAATACCAAAGCCATGGCCTCTACCTTCATGTGCGAATCCTGTTTTTGGATTTTAATTGGGTCCATTCCTCCATTTACCAACCCTTTACTGTTTATAGGTTTATCGAAGAATTTTAGATTCACTTAGTTATGGATTCCTCTCATACTGCCTTTGCTTCTCATTCCTGCTCTGAATTTCAATATTCAGTTTGAATTTTACTAGTCATGAATTTGACATTTATCATATGCAAGCTATTGAAGATGATTTATCTTGCATAAAACTATGACGGCTCTGCCTAACCATAACATGACTTTCGAATTGTAACATTACTTCTGAATTCCAGCACTTCCTGATCACTGAGGTCAGACTATTTACCCCATTGGTACAATGTGAATAATGTTACACACCACCTTCCAAACCACTCCACCTATTCCAGATTTGTGAATTTTGAAACATTACAACAGAGTCATTCTTTTTAAACTCACTCGTAGGACCTGGACATCGCTGACTGACCAGCATTTATTGCCTGTCTTGGTTGCTGTTGAAGGTGATGGTGAGCTGCCTTCTTGAACCGTTGCGGTTTATATGCTGTTGGTAGATCCACAATGCTGCTAAAGATGGAATTCCAGAATTTTGAACCAGCATCATAAATCAGGATGGTAAGTGACTTGGAAGGGAGCCTGCAGGTAGCGGTGTTCCCATATATTGCTGTCCTTTTAGATGGAAGTGATCATGGATTTGGAAGGCTGAGGTTTAAGGCGAATTTCAGCAGTGTATCCTGTACATAGTACACAGTGCTACTATTGAGTGTCACTGATGGAGGGAGGGGATGCTTGTGGATGTGATACAAATCAAGTGGGATGCTTTCTTCTGGATGGCGTCAAGCTCCTTGAGTGTCTTTGGAGCTGTACCAATCCAGGCAAGTGGGGACTATTCTATCACACTCCTGACTTGTGCCTCATAGATGTTGGACAAACTTTAGGAAGTCAGGTAGTGAGTTACACAAGGATGTTGAGGGATTCAGTGATAGTAACATCATTGAATGGCACAGGACAGTGGTTAAATTGCTTTTCTTGAAGGTGGTTATTACCTCGCATTTGTATCGTGCAAATGTTACTTATCACTTCTCAACCCAAGCCTGGAAACTGTCCAGACTTGTTGCATTTGAATATGGGCGGCACGGTGGCACAGTGGTTAGCACTGCTGCCTCACAGCGCCAGAGACCTGGGTTCAATTCCCGCCTCAGGCGACTGACTGTGTGGAGTTTGCACATTCTCCCCGTGTCTGTGTGGGTTTCCTCCGGTTGCTCCGGTTTCCTCCCACAGTCCAAAGATGTGCAGGTCAGGTGAATTGGTCATGCTAAATTGTCCGTAGTGTTAGGTAAGGGGCAAATGTAGGGGTATGGGTGGGTTGCGCTTCAGCGGGGCGGTGTGGACTTGTTGGGCCGAAGGGCCTGTTTCCACACTGTAAGTAATCTAATCTAATCTTCAGTATCTGAGGAATAGTGACAGAGCTGGACATTGTGCAATCATTGCTGGACATCCCTACTTGGTCTCTTATCAATACATCAGACCTCACTAACATTTGGACTTACCGTCTCATTACCAAATTCAGCAGATAGACAACAGCTGCAATTGATTCCTCCGATTCTACAGCTTCCAGTGTGGTCATCTGAGAAAGGGATGCGATCAGGAGTTAGTCAGGCTGGGAGTTATCACGTTCACTGCCTCTCACACAACAACCATTTGTAACAGCCGGCCTTTTATGCTCCTTAATCTTAAACCTTTTATATTAATAGCACTTCATCTAATAGTCTCTTGTAATCCACTAAAAGCTCAGGAAATCATAATATGATTAATTACAGATTTGCCCATCAGAAATGCAATGAGTAATTGACTCCACGGCTGGTCTGTTATCTCAACAATCATTCATATGACAGTCAAATGAACTTTTAACATGTTGGCATTATCTAAATAAACACTTTGCTTTACAGATTGTGTCTGAAGTGTTTAGATAATATTTGGGGCCCAGCCTGAAATGTATTCACTTATCCTCACCTGCTGATAGTCAGCAATTTCTACTAGATACCATGGAGCACGAACATAGTTCACGGGTGAATATGAGAATGTGTATAGGGAATAAGCAGGCAGGAAAAGACTTAGGTTTTGTGAAACAAGATGTTCAGTTGAGCATGACTCAGATCAGATAAGAACTTACAGTTAACATGGGGTGCTGGAGACAAGGGTAATGGGTTAACAAGGCGAAACAACAGTCATTATGTAGAGCCATTTAAAAACATTGGAAGCATTCAATATGCAAGGCCAGCTAACAAGGGGAAAAGTATCCATTGTATGAATCCAGTTAACAAGGTTAAGAACACTCAGTATATAACAGTAAAGATGTGTTGCTGGAAAAGCGCAGCAGGTCAGGCAGCATCCAAGGAGCAGGAGAATCGACATTTCAGGCATTTCCTGAAGAAGGGCTCATGCCCGAAACTTTGATTCTCCTGCTCCTTGGATGCTGCCTGACCTGCTGCACTTTTCCAGCAACACATTTTCAGCTCTGATCTCCAGCATCTGCAGTCCTCACTTTCTCGTATGACAGTAAAGGGCTTGGTCTCTGCTATTGATACTCGTAGATTATAATGGTTACCCAAATAATTTGTATGTTGCCTTATCTGGATACTCCTCCCTGTAAAATGATTATATAGTTCATTGAGAAACCATTGCTCAAGAGAAGACCGTGAACGCATGTCTCTGTGCACTTGGGCAATCGTTCTCTCTCCCTCCAAGGCCCGGAATAAAGATTTGGGGGGGGTGGAAGCAGGATGACAGATATAATACCTCACCTCACAGATATAGTCCACAGGCCTCAACAAAGCATACAGTATTTATAAAGCCCAAGCAATCATGAACCACTACCAACCAGATGGGGATCTCTCCCTGTTCACCAGACAGATCACTGCCGCACTGACCAAAGACCCTGACGTTCAATGACTAGAGAGATTCCTTCATTTCTCCAAACTCACTCAGTGCAAAACAGATTTGAAATTTACAGAAAATCAACCGATCTGAAACGGACCAGGTCCGTTTAATCTGTTAAATCTGTTAAAGCAGCAATCACACCAGACCACACACTACCAAACAACCTTGACACCTCCACCCCAACCCACCCACCGCAAGCAATCCGCCCCAATGACCCCTCACTCCCACTGCTCTCCAGACTCTCGGGAAGGTGGGAGTGATAGGTGGGAGAAGGGCAAGGAACATGGAATGAAGGCTCACCAAAGCTGCAAAATATTCTGTCTCTGTCTCATTCCCACCTTGAGATCGAATCACCTCCGTAACAGCTGCCAAAACAGCACATACCTGTAAAACAGACAGACAATTAATTAATGTAATCAGTTTGAACCATGTGTTGCTGCTAGTGGTCAACTCCCAGTGTCTCTACTTGAACAGTGAAGGCTCAAAATTCAAAAACTTGATAATCACTGTTTGATGTTACCAGTGAACACCAGTTTCCACAGAGCACTTTGGGTAACTGACTCTCAGGAACTATGCTACTCTCACCTCTTTGTGGGCAGCAGAGTTGGATTCCCATAAACGCTGCACTCGCCGAAAGGTCAGGTTGCTGCAATCAGACAGGCCACTGAGAAAGGTGCCAGTGGTTTCTTCTGAGGGTGCACCTTCCTCACACTTGGAAAAGGGGTCTTCTGCTGAACTCTCTCTTGGATCAAACAATGAACTGTTGGATTGAAGGTCATTATGCAGTTTCAGCACATCCACTGTCAGATCACTCTTACCTGGAGAGAATATAAAGGGATCAGAGGTTAACAATCAACTGATCAATATTAAACACAGTTACAGAATCATATTCCAAAGAGAATCCCACTCAGACCCATTCCCCCCCACCTTATCCTTGTAACCCCGCACTTCAGATGACCAATCCACCTAAATTGCAAATCTTTAGACTGTGGGAGGAAACCATAGCACCCAGAGGAAACCCAGACAAGGGGAAAACGTGCAAACTCCACACAGACAGTCACCCAAGGCTGGAATTGAACCAGTGTCCATGGCGCTGTGAGGCAACAGTGCAAACCACTGAGCCACTGTGCCGATCACCACTCTCACATCAAATCAAACAGCTCACCATCCAAAGCCTGTCTCCAACAGTATCACCACAACCCAAAGAGTTGATTACACTGGTCCCAGATCTATCAATTTGTGTCTTACAACTCACTCAGCAGGGACGACAGCAAAACCAAGACTGGAATTAGGGTTACAACTATAACAGAGCTAACAATCAGCACCCACTGGGGAACTGACCGTCTCTCCACTCCTCACCCAACCCCAAGCAAAGTAACAGAATTACCACCAGTACTTCAGACAGCGAGAGAAGCCAAGCTAACTGGCACACTAAATTTCTGGAAGAAAGAGAGCTTTACTCTATCTAACCCTGGACTACAGGTAGCAAAAATAGGAAGACGGATCATTATGATAGTTTGCGAAGGGGGGAGGTTATGAGCCTTGAGTGCCCTTGTACACCAGTTTGTGAAAGTAAGCATGCAGATGCTACAATTGGCAAAGACAGCAGATGTTACACAGGCCCTCACAGCAAGAGGATTTGGGTACAGGAGCACTGCACTTGCACAGGGCTTTCCACAGTATTATGTACAGTATGTACATAATGAAGGACATTCTGACAATGGAAAGTTTACCAGACTGACTCCTGGGAGGCTAGGACTGACACATAAAGACAGAAAAGACAGACTGGGTTACTGAGGAGTACATTCACTGGAGTTGGAAAAATGAGGGTGAAACCTCAGAAACCTATGAAATTCTAAACGGACTAAACATCGGATGAATATTCCTGATTACCAAGGAGACCAGAACCAAGGGTCAACCTTAAATGAAATGGGACTTAAACGAGGAAACATATCTTCACCAAGAGAGTGACAAACTTATAGAATAACCTGTAGAATTCTCTGGCAGAGAAAGCGACTGAGGCCAAATAAAAATTGAATGTTTTCAGTCAGGAGCTCGACAGTATTCTTCGGGGTGAGGGTACAGGAAGAACGCTGGAATAGGTCTGAAATAAACAACAAGCCATGATAATGTAGAACAGGTTCAGAGGGGCCGGCTCCTGCTGCTACAGGCTGGACCTGTCCTGGGAATGTTTGATGGGGTCAATGTTGAGAAAACTTTCCTCTGGATCTAACCGCACGCCGTGTCCGTTCTGGACGAGAAGTGACACCGGGACGAGGGTCAGCTTAGGCCGCAGTCCCGGGATCCGGACTCACTCACACGTTACCCACGTGCCCCGCTGGGCCTTTAAGCCTCGGCTTTTCCAGCCGGCTGAGGCCGAACCTACCGGCCGGTTTGCTGAAGAAGCCGCTCCGCGCGGCGTCCCGGAAGCGGTGGGTCTCCGGGTTGGATTCGCTGCTCTGCCCTTTCCGCCAGCGCTTCAGCTTCGGCTTCACTCCGGACCGCAGACGCCCGCTCCGCGACATCCTCCCCGGCCAGACCCGAGCTCCAACGGATCCACCCCGCCTTCCCCTCGGATTCGGGGGTGATAGGTGGGGGGGCACTCACACCGCCCCTTGCGGCCTGGAGCAGAACTGCAGTCACACCGCCCCTTACGGCCTGGAGCAGAACTGCAGTCACACCGCCCCTTGCGGCCTGGAGCAGAACTGCAGTCACACCGCCCCTTGCGGCCTGGAGCAGAACTGCAGTCACACCGCCCCTTGCGGCCTGGAGCAGAACTGCAGTCACACCGCCCCTTGCGGCCTGGAGCAGAACTGCAGTCACACCGCCCCTTGCGGCCTGGAGCAGAACTGCAGTCACACCGCCCCTTGCGGCCTGGAGCAGAACTGCAGTCACACCGCCCCTTGCGGCCTGGAGCAGAACTGCAGTCACATCGCTCCTTGCGGCCTGGAGCAGAACTGCAGTCACTCTTCCCTCCCCCCGCCAGAAGCAGAACTGCAGTCATAACCCCTCGCGGCCAGAGGCAGTACTTCTGTCTACCCCCACCCTCCCGCGGCCAGAAACAGTACTGCAGTCCACTGCCCCCCGCCGTCAGAAGCAGTACTGCAGTCACATCGCCCCTTGCGGCCTGGAGCAGAACTGCATTCACACCTTCCCCCGCCCCCGCGGCCAGGAACTTGCCCGAGTGCTGTGTCCAAAGGGGAGTCGTTTTCTGTTAGTGTTTCCTCTGAAACCGATTTCTTGGCCATTGTGGTCAATGAACATACGAATTCAGACATTCGGCCCCTCTAGCCTGTTCTGCCACGATGATTTGTGTGAGGGTCCTGCCTCTCCCTTGTCCATCCGCTCCATGACCCTGCCCCACATGATCCTGATGAAGGAGCAGCGCTCCGAAAACTTATACTTCCAAATAAACCTGTTGGAGTGTATAACCTGGTGTTGTGTGGTTTTTAACTTCATTAACTCAATGTCCAGTTAAATATACACTGATGAATCAATGCTCCTTCATTTTGAACACCAGTGGGAGGACTTGCAAGAGATTAGATTTGCTCCAGATGGGACAATTTCTGAAATCTATCACCAAGATGCTGAGTTGCAGCGCAACTAACTGGTTGACTTTTAAATGGCATACAGGGAGTTCTCATTTAAATTTTTGGTTGCATTCATGAAAATTACAACTTTATGTGAAATATGTTTTAGTGAAGCATGGTTTCCCAGAAAAAAAAATCAATGTTAAAGCTGGAGTTAAGTTCCTAAAGACTTTATGCTCGAAAAAAAAGTATAGATTGAAATTCGAGACTGTACCAAATGTGTACAACCTGCATTCTTAGTTAAAGTATCCTGCAAAATAAAATGCATCACTAAAAGAAAGAAATACTTGGGAAAGTATCTGTACTTAGGTTTACTGGGCACTTACCAGACTCCATTTACTGGCAGAAGTTGGTAGTGCAACTGGAGTCCCAGACAACAACTTGTACTGTTTTCAGCCATGAGATGGAATGCAGGTCCTCAGTTTGAATTCAGCCAGGTTGGATCCTGAAGTTAAAAGTGGGGTTGGAGGTGAGAATGAAGCAATGCAACATTGGGAAGCAAGACCAGAAGACAACAGGGGAGACAAGGCTGATGGGAGACAAGAATGGAGGAAGCTACACCAAAGGCGAAAGTGAGCACTGCAGATGCTGGAGATTAGAGTCGAGATTGTGGTGGTGGAAAAGCACAGGCAGGTCAGGCAGCGTCTGAGGAGCAGGATATTTGATATTTCGGGCAAAAGGTCTTCATCAGGAATGAGGCTATGAGCCGAGGGTGTGTTAAGATAAATGGGAGGGGGTTGGGGCTGGGAGGGAAGGTAGCTGAGAGTGCAAGAGGTAGATGGAGGTGGGGGTAATGGTAATAGGTCAGCGAGGAGGGTAGACCAGATGGGTGGGAGGGAAGATGGACAGGTAGGACAGGTCATGAGGGCAGTGTTAAGTTGCAAAATTGGAATTGGGATAAGATGGTGGGAAAGGAAATGAGGAAACTGGTGAAATCCACATTGATGCCATGTCATTGGAGGGTCGCGAGGCAGAAGATAAGGAGGCCCAGGACCTGCATGTCCTTGGTGGAGTGGGAGGGGAATTGAAGTGTTCAACCACAAACAGTTGCTGTGGGTGTCCCAGAGATGTTCCCTGAAATGCTCTGCAAGTAGGCGTCCTGTCTCCCCAATGTAGAGGAGACTGCATTGGGAGCAACAGATACATAAATGACATGTGTGGAAGTGCAGGTAAAACACCTGGACTACACCTCCTCCCACCCTGCCTCCTGTAAAAATGCTGTCCCTTATTCCCAATTCCTCTGCCGTATCTGCTCCCAGGAGGAGCAGTTCCTCCACAGAACACACCAGATGGCCTCCTTCTTTAAAGACATAGTTGATGATGTCCTCCAGCGCATCTCATCCACTTCCCACAACTTTGCCCTCAAATTCCACCCCTCCAACCGCAACAAGGACAGAATCCCGCCCCCCCCCCAACTCCGGTCCTCACCTTCCACCCCATCCAGTTCTGTTTACGTCGTCGCATCATCCTCCACCTACAAACGGACCCATCATGACAGGTATATTTTCTTCCCCACACCCACATGGTTTCCATAAAGACCATTCCCTCTGTGAATCCCTCATCAGGTCCACGCTCCCCAACAACCCACCCACCCCTTCCGGCACCTTCCCCTGCTACCACACCCATCAAAGTTTTATCTGCACTTCCACACATGTTATTTACTGTATCCATTGTTCCCGATGCAGTCTTCTCTACATTGGGGACACAGGATGCCTACTCACAGAGTACTTCAGACAACATTTCCAGAACACCTTCATCAGCCAACCCCCACTCTCCCATGGCCCAACATTTCAACTTCTCCTCCCACTCTGCCAAGGACATGCAGGTCCTGGGCCTCCTCCATTGCCACTCCCTAACCACCCGACGCCTGGAGGATGAATGCGTCATCTTCTGCCTCAGAACCCGCCAACCCCATGGCATTAATGTGGATTTCACCAGTTTCCTCATTTCCCCTCCTCCCAGTTCCAACCTTCCAACTCGCCACCACCCTCATGACTTGTCTTACCTGTCCATCTTCCTTCCCACCTATTTGGTCCACCCTCCTTGCTGACCTATCACCATTACCCCCATCTCATCCACCTATCACACTCTGAGCTACCTTCCCCCCAAGCCTCACCCCCCTCCTATTTATCTCACCACCCCCTTGGCTCACAGCCTCATTCCTGATGAAGGACTTTAGCTTGTAATATCAATTCTCCTGCTCCTCAGATGCGGGCTGACCTGCTGTGTTGTTTGATATCCACACTCTGGGAAGCTACATCATGTCATACAGAGGAAGCAGCATGGAATAGACACAGCTAAACATTCCAGGAGAAAGGGTTAGCCCCTGCAGATGCTGGGGATCAGAGTCAAAAGGTGTGGCACTGGAAAATCACAGCCAGTCAGGCAGCATCCGAGGAGCAGGAGAGGTGATGTTTTGAGTTTGAGCTCTTCATCAAGAATGAAACTTGAAATGGTCAACTCTCCTGCTCCTCGCATGCTGCCTGACCAGCTGTGCTTTTCCACCGCCACACTTTTTGAGAGCTAAACATTCCGAGAATCAGCAAATCAAATCTAGACTTTGTTAACCCTTGACATCCGATCATAGAGCCATAGAGTCATACTGCACAGAAACAGACACTTTGGTCCAACTCATTGATCAGATTTGTGAAGAGATGGCGGGCATTTCAGGATGCCCTCACATCTGTTGGTGCTACCCAGGTAGCATGCTTAAGTTCTGAACCCAGTTGTGTGGGGAGTCATGATTTATATTCAAGCCTGAGATGGAATATGGCAAAGGTACAACTTACAGGACAGCCATAGTGGGGCTCTAAAGTACCATTGAGATGCATCGCAATGGGCTTGATAAAGGCCTGACCTTCTATCGGATACTTTTATTTTATTGTTCTGAAGCACCACCACACTCTGAAAGCAAAACAAAACAGTTTTGACCTGCCAAATGCTCAGTTGACTTGGGTTGTATTCATTTATAAATTTTCTCTTGTGAATAAATGTGGAACCCACTCCTCCCCACATGAATAGTCCCAGTTTACTTGCTAGGTAAAAACAATGACTGCAGATGCTGGAAAGCAAATACTGGATTAGTGGTGCTGGAAGAGCACAGCAGTTCAGGCAGCATCCAACGAGCAGCGAAATCGACGTTTCGGGCAAAAGCCCTTCGAAGGGCTTTTGCCCGAAACGTCGATTTCACTGCTCGTTGGATGCTGCCTGAACTGCTGTGCTCTTCCAGCACCACTAATCCAGTCCCAGTTTACTTGCTGTCAAATGTTCCAACTAGAAATTCTTCTGGAGGGAACTTGCATGAGCAACGTGTGAGGAAGCAAAGTGTTGAAAATGGTAGCAGCCCTGGGTCACGGGTTCATATTTAATTCAGTCCTGCTGCTGAGCCATTCCTCATTTCAGGCACCAAGGTGAAATAACTACGGGGATTTGCAACAATCCAGGGATTTTCGGATATGTGGCATTTTCATGTTTACTCGCGGGTTGTGGATGTCGTTGGTTAAGCCAGTAATTATTGCCCATTTGCCTTGAGCAAGTGGTAATTAGCTGTGTCTTTGAAACATTGCAGTCCATTTGGATTGTAGGGAATACGTGTGCCACAATCCTAACCCAACGACAGTGAGGGAACACTAACATACAGAGGAACCTCGATTATCCAAACGAGATGGGCGGGCACTATTTCGATCAGATAATTGATTATTCAGTTAATTCATTTCCTCCGAGGTGCGGAGTTTTCTGTGAAGTCTGCTCCCCATTCAGGAGTCTAGGCAGCAGCACACAACACACAAGCCCCTGCCCCCCTGTTCACTCCCACACTGCCCCATCCCCATCCACTCCCACCCCAATACCCGCCACCTCCAACACTGTCCGCTCCCACCTCAATCCCCCCCACCAGCCACCCCCAACCCCGTCCGCTCCCAACCCATGCCGCCACCCCCAACACCATCCACTCCCACCACACCTCCCCCCGCCCCCCCACCCATCTCCAAACTGGTCCAACACCTCCCCCAACCCCCTTTCGCACCCCTCCTCTTCTGGGACAGCTGGACTGTATACCAACACCAAGACTGCTAGTGCCTTTGTAGGGTAAGTCTCCAAGTAGCACTCTCACAGACACTCACAACGGCCCATGCTCCCCACCCCCCCACCCCACCCCGCCCCACACACACACACACACACACACACAACTTTATGACAGGTTCCACTTCTGCCCTGTACAGGGCAATGTTGGAGAGATTATCTGGAGTAGGGGGCTTTAGGGTTCACCCCTGTGTAGAACTCCAGGGAAAGTGTGGGGATAGAGAGAGAGGTCAAGAGGTCAGTCATTTGGAGATGATGCCTGGACTGTCCAGGACTGTTCTCGGCAGCATTTCAGTGAGCCGAGTTTGTTTTTAATCATTGCACTTGTAAATAAAAGACGCGATCAGGGTTGACACAGCTCTTTGATGTAATGTTTCTATTGGGACCTTGAGATCTACGGGTAATTTGATATACACATAATTAATGTTTGGATAATTGAGGTTTACTTGGAAGTATTAGTTTTCGAGGTGCTACCTCTTCATCAGATGATACTGATTTTTAGAAATGTATTTATGCACAGTGATACTGACATTCTGCTTAATCAAAATACATTCACACCTACTCTTAACTATCAGGAAACCAATTGACTTCTACAAGGGACACCAAAAACACAATGACGTGGAGGAGCCACTGTTGGATTGGGGTGGACAAAGTTAAAATTCACACAATGCCAGGTTATAGTCTATCGGGTTTATTTGGAAGCACTAACTTTCGAAATGCTGCTCCTTCATCAGGTAACTGTGGGACAGGATCATAAGACACATAATTTATAGCAAAAGATTACAGTATCATGCATCTGAAATGATATACTGAACAAGCGTAGATTGTTGTTAAGTGTTTCGTCTTTTAGAGTGGGTTGCAAGGTTTCTGTTCATTTATATTCTTGAGATAACTTAAGGTTTTAATAAAAAAAAGTGACGTCTCAGCGAAGACAACACCTTAAAGGTGTGAGGTTAGAGTCTGTCTGTATCCCAACCTTGAAGTCAGACTGGTTCTATTTCCGAAGTAGGAATTTATAAAACATTACATGGATGGACTGCCTGCATTCCTGGCAGCACTGCTGCCTCACAGCGCCAGAGACCCGGGTTCAATTCCTGCCTCAGGCGACTCTCTGAGTGGAGTTTGCATGTTCTCCCCGTGTCTGCGTGGGTTTCCTCCAGGTGCTCCGGTTTCCTCCCACATTCCAAAGATGTGCAGGTCAGGTGAATTGGCCATGCTAAATTGCCTGTAGTGTTAGGTAAGGGGTAGATGTAGGGGTATGGGTGGGTTGCGCTTCGGCGGGGCGGTGTGGACTTGTTGGGCCGAAGGGCCTGTTTCCACACTGTAAGTAATCTAATCTAATCTAATCATTCATGCTCGAAATGTCGACTCTCGTGCTCCTCGGATGCTGCCTGACCAGCTGTGCTTTTCCAGCACTAAGCTTTTCGAGTCTGAACTTCAGCACCTGCCAGCCTCACTTTCTCCTGGTCAATGCAGGCAGTCAATCTGTATAATATTTTATAAATTCCTACTATGGAAATAGCAAGATTGGGACAGAGACAGACTGTAACCTTACACCTTTAATGCATCGTCTGAGCTGAGATGTCACCTTTTTTTTTATAAAACCTTAAGTTATCTCAAGAATGTGACTTAAAAGAAGTTCTTGGATTTAAATATTAATGAATCGAAACCTGCGACCCATTTTAAAACATGAAAGACTTAACAGCGATCTAGGTTTGTTCAATATATTGTTTCAGTTGCACGACAAGTGTAATGTTTTGCTAGAAATTCTGTGTTTTATGATCCTGTTCCACAGCTACCTGATGAAGGAGCAGCCCTCCAAAAGCTAATACAGGTACACAATCCTTTATCCTGAAATGCTCGGGGACCAGCTGGTTTTCGGAATTCAGAATTTTTTGAATTTCAGAATAAGTGACAGCTTGATGGTGAAATTTTTAAAAAATGTTACCAAACAGCAGACGCATTGTGAGTAAAACAGGCCCTGAAACAGAATCAAAACCTGCCAGTGCTGGGACACATCCCCACACGTCACATCTGAGTGTTAATGAGATAAAAGCTTCACAAAAGAATCTTCAGATTTTGGAGCTTTTCGGATTTCAGGATTTCGGATGAAGGATTGTCTACCTGTACTTTCAAATAAACTTGTTGGACTATAACCTGGTGTTGTGTGATTTTCAACAAAAACAGAATGACAACACATATTTGAGAGTAAATAAGGGGGTACATAGTCTATATAACTGCTAGCCCCGATCTGGGAGAGAGACATGATACGTAGGAACTGGTGTTGGACTGGGGTGGACAAAGCTAAAAATCATTCACCAGGTTATAGTCCAACAGGTTTATTTGGAAGCACTAGCTTTCCATGCATTGCTCCTTCATCAGGTAACTGAAGCCAACCAAACGCTATCTGAAGAAGAGCTTCCAGACCTGTTCCAAGCCAAGAGAACCAACGGCAAGAACCTCAGCAACTGGATACATTTTAAAACGGTGTTTTCCCTCGTGGTGAGCTGAAACTCCCAAGACCCCAAAGTTTCTAACCTAACTAGCAACAAGGGAAAGATGGGTGATGGTAGTGCAGGGACCGCAAGGGTAGGAAGCCTGAAGAAAGTGCCTGTGATTAAAACTGCTATTTAGCTTTGAATAGTGTCGTAACCTTTGTTTGAGAGCGTATTTAATTACTGTCCTCTATAATTGTGTTAATTTCACTCTTTTATTGCGTTTGCCTTTTATTTCTTGAGCCATACTTACTTTTTTTTGCATTTAAATAAAGAGATTCTTTTGCCCTGAAACACCTGACTACTGCCTTCTTCATTTCACGTTTCCGAAGTAAGTCCAGTGTCAGAAACAGGTGCTGGGCTGATTCGAACCAACTAAAAATCAGCAAATTACTGATTGCAAACCAGAAACTATGCAGTAGACAGAAGTAGACAGCCCCGGCTTCAAGGAAAGAGAGCTTGGTTAATTGCTTCATTTCAAAGGTGAATTTCAGCACAGAATGGGGCCCATTAAGAAGTGTAAGGAAATTCTCACATGTGGATGCAAACACAATTTCAGAGACACGCAAGGGTTAGGAGGTTAGGAATCATTCCATTGGAGACATGCCTCATGGAATCCAACAAAGAAGTTTGCAAGAGCTGAGAGTCGTGGGGATCTTATGGCAACATCATCAATTTGGGTATCCATGGCATTATTAAAACTGAACACAACTATGGGATAATCCTGCATTCTTATAAACTCCAATCACTACCTGTCCAACCACCCAATCTTACTGTGATGTAATACAGGTGAATTGGCTATGCTAAATTGCCCATGGTGTTAGGTGTGTTAGTCAGGGGTAAAGATAGGGTAGGGGAATGGGTTTGGGTGGGTTTCTCTTTGGAGGGACAGTGTGGACTTGTTGGGCCAAAGAGCTTGTTTCCACATTTGTAGAGAATCGAATTGAATCTAATCTAATCAATATATATATATATACTGGCTTTGGTCTATGTGCATTAGGATGTTTAATAATTCATTTATTTCTATTTCTGGAGTCCTCATTTAAAACCAGTACGTGCCTGAGAATAGATGTCTGGAGCCCTCCTGCAGTGATGAAATGGAATTTGAATATACTGCAACAGTTTTATAATCAAAGAGAGTAAATAGTGAATGGCATTTGCTCATTTTTGGCTTAAGATAATCAAGAATTAATTAAAATCCCATAGATTGGAAACCCTTTGTATCAGTTCACAGAAATCAAGCTGCTGTCAGATGGAAGTACAGTTCCTTCCAGGGAAAGGATTAGTTCAGAACAGTTAGGAATTAGCTTACATCAGAATAATGGTTTTAGTTTGAAGAGCCCAGACCTGAAGTGTTAAGAACCCTGAAGGGGGTTATTTGAAGATAAGAAAGTTTTAGCAGTGTGTCTGTGTCCTCAAAGGCCATCAAGCTCTCAAGACCAGTAACTGAATAAACAGTTAAGGTAAACCTGAGTCCAAAACTACAGGGCATAGGTTTAAGGTGAGGGGAAAAGATTTAAAAGGGCAACTTTTTCAGCAGAGGGCAGCGCATGTATGGAATGAGCTGCCAGAGGAAGTGGTGAAGGCTGGTACAATTGCAACATGTAAAAGGCACCTGGATGGGTATATGAATAGGAAGGGTTTAGAGGGATATGGGCCAAATGGGACTAGATTAATTTAGGATATCTGGACAGTCTGGACAAGTTACACCGAAGAGTCTGTTTCCACACTGTATATCTCTATGACTTTATTAAAAGTCTTCTGAAAAATCCAAATACACACTCTCCCTTAATCCCACTAACATCCTCACAAAGAAATGTAAAAGGTCTATCAAACATAATTTCCCTTTTATAAATCCACACTGACTCTGCCAAAACAGATCCATTTTTCCCCCCAAGTGTCTAGTCGCCACAACCCTAGACTACTCTCGTACTTTCCTGACGACTAAAGTCAGGCTAACAGCCCAGTAATTCCCAGTTTCCTCTCCTGCACCCTTAAATTTTTGGATTACAGTCACAAATTCCAATCTCTAGACACTAAACAAAAATCCATAGAATTTTGCAAGATAAGCACAGAACATCGCTACCACCACACCTCTTAAGAATGTGGCATGTAGATCAGCATCCCAAGAACTTGTGAATTATCAATCCTACTAAATTGACCTGTACTACTTTTTAACTAATATCATTTTAAAGGCATTTTATAGAACAGAACTTAGGCATTACAGAAATAATTTTTTCATGAAACTTTTTCATTTTGCATATGTCAGCACAACTCACAGAAATTCCAATGTAAAGGGATAACATTTATTTTTTTTTCTTATTGAGGCCAGTATCCCATCACCAAGTCCCCCTTTATTTACATTTGGAGGGTCCTTGACACTGATTCAATTCCCTCACAGCCAGCTCTCAGAGTGAACAGAACCTCTGACATTTCTTTTTATTTAACCCCTACACTACCGCCTAACTGCGGTAGTGCTTATTTTTTTCCCCAGCATCCATGTTGTGTGTGTGCAGGTGTGAGACACAGTGAGAGACACAAGGTGCACAAATCTTTATTCAGTTTCCACCACCAGGAAGAAAGGAAACACCCGAGTGGACTGTGACAATCAGTACCCTCCACATCAAAGGACAATGCTGTGTGATCAATCAGTGAAGGGGAGGGCAGGGGTTAAATCAAGAGGGGAAACATTTTTTTTCTTTTAACTCCCACACTACCACCTAACTGCTGTAGTGCTTATTATTTCCCCAGCACCCATGTTGTGTGTGTGCAGGTGTGAGACACAAGTTGTATGAATCTTTACTCAATTTCCACTACCAGGAAGAAAGGAAACAGCTGAGTGGCCAGTGACAAGTAGTGCCCTTCACAAAAGGCAATGCTGTGTGATAACCCCTGTTTTTTTCTTCTGGGTAGTGCTTACTTTTTCCCCCAGCACCCATGGTGTGTGTGTGCTGGTGAGACACAAGGTGTATGAATCTTTATTCAATTTCCACCACCAGGAAGATAGGAAAACACCCGGGTGGCCAGTGACAAGCCCTGCCCTACACAAAAGGCAATGCTGTGTGATCATAAATTTTAAACAAGACAGGTTGACTCCGATTGGTCAAGATGTCACCTTGACCAAAGAACCACAATAGCTATCATCTATTTCTTGAAATGAAACAAGTGCAGCATTTGTTATTCCCATTTGCAAAGATGAGGGCCAAGTGTACTCATATCCGTAACCTTTAGTATACAGAAGTCAGGCTCACAGTAATGAGTCAGCACATGTAATATGTACTTTAAGAGATTGGATTAAGTGAAAACAGTGGCCTGCCATTGTATTATTGTCACCATTGCTAATAACCCAGTGGCCAACGGTTAATGCTCTAAACATACCAGTTCAAATACCATCATGCGACTGATGAAATTTAAATTCAGTTAACAGTTTGGAACTGAAACCTAGACTCAGTAGCAGTGACCTCTGGAGAAAATCTGCTGTCCTTGACCAGTCTGATCTATAGCATTGTTGTTGATGCTCAACTGCCCTTTGAAATGGCCCAGTGAGCCACACAGTCAAATGACAATTAGGGATGGACAACAAATGGCAACAAGTACTGACATCCCATGGAAGAATGTTTTTAAAAATTCATTAACAAACCCAACAATTAAAAAAGCACAGCAACTCCAATATAAAATGTGCCATGGGTTAGAAAACAAATAGTAACAAATGGTTTATCAGATTGGAGGCATGAAGAGTGGTGCTCCCCAAGGAATGGTATTAGGATTACTACTCTTTCTGGGAAAAAAAAGTGACTCAGACTTGAATATATAAAAAGTACCAAATTTTGTACGTAAGATGAAAAGCTTAAATTGAAGGAGGAGAGATTGTTTACAGTGGCAGAAAAGCAAACCCTATTCGTGATCTGAGCGAGATGTATTGTGCAGCAATTGTTGGAACTGAAATCTTCTCAGTGGTGGAAGCAGATTAAATAGCAACACTGTACCTCCCAGTGTTCACCTTTCTCCCCAACTCCCACCCATTATTCTCTGCCTTCCCTAACACACTCCTTTCCCACTCCCACCCAGTCTATCACTCACTTTCTCCTCCATCTGATGCGTTGAAATGATCAGCAACAACATTTAGCAGATATATTTTATTTGATTTTTTAAAAAGATTTCTTTTTATCTCTCCAAAGTGTGAACTGCTTGACGCAGATGGCAAGACACTTCTTGCATTCTGTCAGTCACACAGACACCTAGAGTTTATATATAAATCTCAATCTGATCCAGTAGCAGCATGTAAACAGGAGACACAATGCCCTCAGACTTGCTTCTCCCTTGCACTCCTTCCTCTCCTCCGCTGTCACTGCTGTCACCTCCGAAGACTCCGTTTGGCCTGTTTTAATAAAGTGTCAAAGTCTAAAGAGTCAAACTTGCTTTTGGTTGAATAAGAACTGTAGTCTGCATGACTGGAATCTGAAAGAGAAAATTTTCTCCAATTAATCTCCAACATGTCATTAGATTCACCCTCAGTACAGCAAGCAGTAACTCTGGGTTCCACTAGGAACTTATTAAAGCCTAGCTCCTGGATAAAAGTGCTGAATTCCAGAAAGGAGTTGAGAATGACTGCCCTTGACATCAAAAATCACAATAGGAACCCTAGCAGAACTGTATCAATGGGAATAAGGGGAAAACCCTTCACATGGTTCAAATTATACCTAGCACAAAGGATCAGTTACGGTTATTGGAGGTCAGTCATCTCAACCTCAACATCTCTGCAGGAGTTCCTCAGGGCACTGTCCTAGGTCCAACCATCTTCAATTGATTCATCTATGGCCTTCCTTCCATCATAAGGTCAGAAATGGGGATGCTCATATCATTCATAACTGCTCAGATACTGAAAATGTGCGTTCATATACAAGCAAGGTCTGGACAACAGTCAGACTCGAGCCAGCAATCAGGCTGAGTGCCAGTTGGCATTCAGCCCACATAAGTGCCAAGCATGACCAACTCCACAGGGTGCAAGCAGCTCAAGACAATAGTTCACTACCACCTTCTCCAGGAGAAGTGTGGCAATAAATAATAGCCATTTTGCAGCTTACATCCTAATGGAAAAATAAAATCACCCCGATACAGACAGGAGTAACCCCACAATGTGGACAGCACTATGTCTCACAACATCAGGAACCCATGTTCAATATCACCCTCGGACAACCGCCCGCATAGAGTTTGCACATTCTTGACGCGTCTGTGTGGGTTTCCTCCTACAATCCAAAGATGTGCAGGTTAGGATGGATAGGCCTTGCTAAATTGCCTGCAGTATCCAGGGATGTGCAGGCTAAGTGGGTTAGCCATGGGAAATGTAAGTTTACAGGGTAGGGGAGTTGGTCTGGGTGGGATGCTCGTGAGAGGATCAGTGTTGACTTGACAGGCCAAATGGCTTGCTTCCATACCGTGGGGAATCTATGGCATATTATTCACCCTGATACAGGCAGGAGTAACCCCATATTTTTCACCCCAATTACAAGCAGGAATAACTCCCATTTCACCACTAACACAGGTAGGATTAACTCCACATTCACATACAATTATGAAAAAAATCATGTTTGCAACAGGAGTAATGACCGCACACTTATCTCCCCGAGGCCTCTGGTCAATAACACACTTGGGGAAGGAGGTGCATTAATCCCCTCTGGTGCTGAGATGATGTTGGATGAGGCTGGGATGGAGATAAAACTGGAGGCCAAACTCCAATTTGCATTTTCTTGAACTCACCTAGATCTGCATAATTGGTTTTACAAAACTGCCGCCGGCCACCAAAACAGAGGTCAAAGGGCAGTTCGTCAGGTTTACGCAACGTCTGTCCATTCTCAATAGCAGCAAATGCATCGCATGTATAACGGTACGTGACAAAACCATAGTTATCTCTGAAAGGAACATTCTCCAGTTAGAAAATGTTAATAAAATCTCAGCTGAACAGAAATTCTTGATGAGTTGCTAAACACAGATCAAAACATTAGATTGCATGATATTTCAACAAAGTGCAGAGAAGAATGAAACAGTGCCCATTGGGGGCAAGCACACTGGAGATGTGACAGGGTCACATGAAAAAATCCCATTTCACCGAGTCAGGGGAAACAGCAATATAGTGACAATGTCATTGAACATGAATCTAGAACCCAAGGCTAAATGGTCTGGGACACTGGTTTCAATTCCACCATGGTAATGAAGAAACCTGAATTTAATTTTAAAAATTTGGAAGAAAAAGCTTTTCTAAACCAGAGCTAGAATTGGTACAGCACGAAAATCCAAAAAAGGGACCCCTCGTGGTGCAGTGGTGGTGTCCTACCCTGGAGAGGTAAATCCCAATTACACTAGAGGTGTGTAATAACATCTCTGAACAGGTAAATTAGAAGATAAAAGCTATTCTGCTGGTGTCCACGTAAATACTGTTGATGATGATAAAAACCACCTGGTTCACAGTTGCCCTTTAGAGAAGGAAATCTGCTATTCTCCCCAGTGTGGCTTATGTATTAATCCAGACCCACAGCAACCCACACTCAACTGCCCCCTGAAATGGCCTGGAGAGCCACTCCATTTAAGCACAATTAGGGATAGGCAACAAATGCCTTTCCAGCCTCTCACATCCCATGGAAGAATTTTTAAAAAATAAAATTCAGTAACAAGCCCCTGGAATGAATGATTTTGACAGCTTGGATATAAAATGCGCCAAGGTACAGAAAGCCAAAATAGTAATGAATGGCCTATCAGACTGGAGTGCAGTCAAAGATGGGAAATAGATTTTTTTATTCACTTGTGGGACATAGGCGCTGCTGCCTGCTAGCATTTTCTGTCTATCCATAGTTGCCCTCGAGGTGATAGCGAACTGCCTTCTTGAACTGCTGTAGTCCAAGTGCTGCAGGTTGATCCACAAGGCCCTAGGGAGGGAATTCCAGGACTATGATACAGCGATATTGAAGGAACAGCAATATACCCCCAATTCATGATGGTGAATGGCTTGGAGGGAAACTTGCATGTGGTGATGTTTCGAAATATCTGCTATTGATGAGAGTGGGTGACTCAGTGATGGTTACACCATTGGATGTCAAGGAATGGTGGATAGATTCTCTCTTATTGATGAAGATCATTGCCTGGCATTTGAGTGGCACAAATGTTACTTGCCAATTGTAAGCCCAAGCCTGGATACTGTCACAATCTTGTTGGTAACCTTGGCATGTCCTCAAAAAAAGAGTCAGATCATAAAGGCCAACTGTACGGTGCACAAAGGTCTCACAAAAGGTGTTTAAATGTGCACTGGAAAAGGGTTCATTACTGCTAGACAGGGAACAGCGAGCGTAAAACCATCACCTCGCCACTCCAGAACAACACTCAGCAGATACTGATCTTACCCTTCACTCCTGAAATAAATGTTGCAATCCTCAATTTCTCCAAACACTTCGAATCGCCTCCTCAATTCCTCACGCAACATCCCATTCCGGATTTTCCCAACATAAACAACTCGCCGTTCTTCCTATTTGGAAATAGACCAGAACATAACATGAATTCCTGCCCTTTGGCTTGGACCCACAGTGATACAATTTATTTACACAAATTGTCATCAGTACCCATCTACTGATGTACAGTGAACAGTAAGGGGGAAATTGGTGACGATAATTTGGGTCATGGATTCACCCCCTCCCTGGAGAGCTCAAACTCAGGGGTCTGCCTTCAAATAGAGTGGCGAGCCTGGGGTCAGGGAGCTGGTTTTGCAGGCTCTATCTGAGCTGAGATGTCGGAGTAGTAGAATAAACGGCTTACTATAGCAAGTTCCCGTCGCTGATTAATTCTTCGTGAGTGAGCTCTCGAGTACTGACATCTCGGTTCCTCAGGAAACACGTCATAAGTATCTGTGAAATAACTAGAGCAACAGCAACAATTAAAATGTGCCCAGACAGTATGAGCAGCAACAAACCGGGCATGACAGTGACTCCCTATTGCCATTCCTAGCTGTCCCAGTACCCAGGGAATCCCCATAGACCCGTCGTGGCACCCAGGGAATCCCCACAGACCCATCCTGGCACCCCGTCATTCCTTACTGACACCCAGCTGTGGAAAGTAAAAATCATTTTGACCGCTAGGTGTCCCGGCCAAAGATATATCTCCCAGTCAGGAACATCCCATTCTTGCTACTGTCTCCCCAGGCTCAGTGATTTGTTACCTCATATGAACACTGCGTCTTCGTGACGATCTTGATCTGGATCTAGATCCAGAGTCAGATCTTGAATTTGATCTGGAACATGACCTGGAACGTGAGCTCGATCTGGAATCTGATCGTGAACTGTGTCGAGAATGACGGGATCGTCTCCTGCCATATCTGCACCCAAACAGAATGGGGTTATTGGCAAAACATGAGCAAAGTCTCTCAGCTTCACTTGTTACAAAACAATGTTTAACAGTGCCCAAGCAGAGTTGGCAATAAAGCCCATAAGCTCCAGCCAATGGTAGTGGAAAGGCAATATTTACAGATTAAAACTAACCTGCTCTAGTAGCTTTATGAAAAGCAAAGCAGACCAGGTTCCCCAACATAACATTATTCCTGGTTTTACTCTTAAGGTCTAAAAGAATGAGCTACCGGCCATTAATTGCATTGCCCTGGACACATTTAGTCAAAGTTAATAAGCCTTGCAATTGACCAAATGTTCCATCACCTCAAGACATTCAGAGCACTTACAACCAATGAAACTGTTTTGAATTGTCAATGGACAATTCACGGAAGCCTACTCACATGCCCCAGAGCATTAACTGGGGCTCTGGATACCCCAACACCTTCCACTGAGTGATCTAATTCTGGCTGTAGAGAGGGCTATACACTGAAGAGATGGAGGAAGATTTCAGCTGAGGGGAGATTTGGAATTTAAAGCAGAAGACAAGATAGTAGTGTAGCATTGCAATGTAGGTCATGATAACCAGGTGACAGAAAGGGACAGAGTACACAAACATTGCACAATAGCAAACAGGGACAAAATAGAGGAAAATGCAGAAACAAGGACCCTTTAGGTGAATACACACAAAGATTTAAGAACAAGATAGATGAATTGATTTCTCAAATAGAAATACTGAGTGATATGGCAGGTAAGTGACTATAGCTGGGACAATGACATTTTGAAAAGGCAAGGGAAAAAAAGGAAAAGGTGGTGGGTTGGTAACTCAATAAAGCCTTGTATATAAGAAATGGGAAAGAGAATTCTGGTCTCCCTTCTACAGGGAGTTCAGGAAAGAGTTACAAGGATGTTGCCAGGGTTGGAGGGCTTGAGCTATAGGGAGAGGCTGAATAGGCTTGGACTTGTTTTCTCTGGAGCATCAGGGGGTAAGGGGTGACCTTATTGACGTTTATGAAGTCACGAGGGGTGTGGATAGGGTAAATAGACAAGGCCTTTTCCATGGGATAGAGTCTAGAACTAGAGGGCATAGGTTTAGGTGGAGATAATTCTATTGTCACAAACCGATAGAATTTCACATTCAATTTCTAAGAAATGTGAGCCTGAAACCAGAATCTTAAAACTTAAATAAAAGGCAAGACAAAGATCTGATGACTTGGTTGGCTAAATTGGAATAGGAAAATGGGCTAAAAATTAAGATGGCAGACAAATGGTAACAGATACAAGATGATATTCCATAATTTTAACTAAAGATATATTTGATTCAGGAAAAGAGATGGAAAGAAAGTGCAATTCATGGCTAACTAAGGAAGTTAGAAAGGGTATCAAATGGAGAAAAGATGTATAATGCTGCAACCATTATTAAAATAGCCTAGAGGCAAGATGGACCCATTCTCATTGAGTTTAGAATGATGGGTGATCTTATTGAAATATATAACATTTCAAAGGTGGGGTTAATGGGTGGATGCTGAGAGGATGTTTCCCCTTGTAATGGAATAGTTTTTCCTAAAAAAAAGTTTCTCATTTAAGCTGGAGACAATCAACAATTCCTTCCTCTAGAGGGCCATTAGCCTGTGGAATTCTCTTTCACAAGCAGCAACAAATAACAAGTCACTGAGTACACTGAGGCCAGGTTAGACTGATGTTTGATCTACAAGGGAGTCAAGGAGATGTGGAAAAGCTGGAAAGCGGAGACCACAGATCAGTTATGATCTTTTCAAAGGCAGTAGCAGAATGGCTTATTGCTGTGGTGTAACCTGTACAGCTGATAAATGACTTTTACTCCCTTGTATTCTAGGTCCTTTAGAAGTGATGGGTCAACATTCCATTTGACCTCTTGACCATTTTCCCTACCTGCTTACAGCATTTCAAAAACCCATCTACCTGGGATCATTTTCAATAATTTGAGGGGGGGGTCAGGCTGGACTTGACAGTTATAAGATTGAATTATAAGTATACAGATATATTTATGGCATATTGAACAGCCTTGCTTTAGCATTCAAACAAAGGGTTTTCATTCAAATCTCACCGTCTCCTTTTCCATGTAGGAGAATGGGACCGGGACCGGGACCGGGACCGAGAGCGGGAGCAGGATGTGGAACTCGAGGAGCTAAGATACCGCTGGTGCCTATAGCACGGGGAGGTCCGAGTCCTTCTTGAACAATGGGAAGAATCAAAAGGTTTGCTCCCCTCAGTCTCTCCATTTGGAGCGGGAGCTACTGTTACACAACAGTTTCCCTCTGCAGTGTCGCCTCCAATGTTTCTTTGGTCCACTGCTGATGAGAAGCTCCTACTGGGTTTCTCGCTTCCTGTTCCAGTGGGAAGCATGTTGGAGGACACCTGAACTCCCGGCAATGTCTTCTGGGAATCTGACGTGTTCCTTTCAATACCAGGGCCAGCTCCTCGCTGCTTGTCCCCTGCCCGGGCCTGACGAGTTGGGCTTCGGCTATGACGATTCAGGGAGGTAATGGGTTTAATGGTAATGTTAGCTTGGCGCTTGATATTCCAGCGGCAAGCAACATCTGGCTGGCCCACAGCCGGTGGATAGATGTTGCACGATGACCACTGGGTGCTGACTCTTGGCAAACAATATATGTGATCTCCAAAGCCATTGGCAGCAGTGAGCGGGGGCTCAACTGAAGGCTGCAGGCTTGAACACTTTGTCCAGTTATTCTGTGCCATAGGCTTTGGATCAATCAGCTTCGCAGTCCTAACTGGAGAGCCCTCAAAGCTCTCAGCTGTTTCCTGCAACTTTCGTTTGCCCAGAAAGCACACTGGTGGTGGTAGTGATTTCCACATCTGATGCGGAGGAGTTGCTGGAGGCGTCAAACCTACAAAGAGATGCAGACGGTCATTGATACCAGCCAATTGCTGAAGACCAGCAGGCACAAGCTCCCAGTATATTGTCTGTCCAGACCCTGTAACACTCCACCAACCCAAATCATCCTAAAAGAAACATACTACCTCCACCTTGCACCCTCAAACCCGTTCTCAACTCATCCATCCCTACACCAACCCTGCGCACACATCCTCTTAACTATCCTACTTACATCCCCCCACAGACACCTCTACACATATCCCTTCCACTAAGACTCACCTGCTGTACTTGCCAATTCTGCTCCAAAAATGTGATCTAATAGTTTCCACTCCTCAGGAACCTCTGACCTGAAAAGAGAAGTCGTTTCAGCCACAGCACAGCAAAGAGCACCCGACCACACTTCTGCGCCAAACCCAGAAATAAAGGACTAAAATGCAGAACGTTCACTCTCCCTTCCATCCTAATCTGGGAGGCATCCTCTGCCACCAGCAGGAAGTACTGTGTCCCATCCCCATGCCAGACACCAAGGAAGGAGCTCTCGTCAGAGAATAGAAACTGTACTTACCCACTGCTGTTCCCAGGGGTTGATTCCTCTGACACTGGAAAAGAAACAAAAAAGTAATCAATACGAAACACCAGCCAAACTGGACCGCCAGCTCTGTGCATAGTTCTTAACTGTCATGCACAGACCCAGGTCCACTGCATCTATCCATACATCCAATCTGAAATTTGTCTCACCCTCAGTGACTTCAAACTGTTCCAATAAACTCATCACGTCGGCCGCCTCAATTCCTGCTGGGAGTGAGGAAAGAAACCATCAGCAACTCAATACTAGAACCTGCTCCTCCCCAAAATTCCCATTACCTGCCTCTCCCCAAAATCATCTAACACAGAACCACTGCCTCCTGCCTCTCCAGCACCAACCTGACAGGAAGTAGGAGCCTGGGCCAGTGACAACTACAGGGAGTTCCCCACTCCTCAGATTTCAAACATCAGCTGGAATGTTGAGTTCAGATTGTAACCATGTTCTCATGAGCAACATGAAGTTTGTACAGTCAATGAACTGATCTGGGGTAAGTGGGGGAATGAGAGACAGTAGCGCAGTGGTAATGACACTGAGCTAGTAAACCAGAGATCTGGGTAAATGTCACATGAGCGGATGTTCTAATCCCAATGCAGCAGAAGTGGAATTCAAATCAGCTAAATGTGGGGTATATAGCTAGGTGCAGTGACAGCAGCTACAAAACCACCATTGACGTCATAACAAAACCATCTGGTTCATTGAAATTAAGGAAGTTAATCTGCCGTCCTTACCCTGTCTGGCCCACACATGGGCCTTCATTGCCCTTTAAAATGGCCTAGCAAGCCACTCAGTTCAAAGGGGTAATTAGGGCTGGACCTCATCATGAATGAATTAAGAACAGTAATCAGTGTAATTAATATACAGAGAAGGGCCTTATCAACATAATTCTGCTGACAGAATGTAAAACTAAGAACAAAATGTATCAGAAATTAACATTTTACAGAGACTACATCAAGCTGTAACACCAAATCTCAAAAATGAGGTGCATTTCTTACATTCATGATCAGTATCCTAGATTTCCAAGGTAAAGGAGTAATTTACCAATCACAATATTTGCTGACCTAAAGTATGAATTTGAGGCATTATAACTGCCTTGAGTACCCCGAGCCTGCCTTATAGGTAACCTGCTCCTGATTATTAAATAACCAGATAAAAAAGTGCAAGTAAACACCCTGCCCACTAAGCCTTGCTTTGATACTAGTACCTGAAAAGCTTGCCAACATTTACTGTCTTTGTATTAAGAATAATGACTTAGAGTTTGGCAGAGGCCAGGAAACAACTGCAAACCAGATCAAAATGGAGACCACCTCACCTTCAACCTAAAACAATGCTGACCAGGACCGATTGCCATATATCCTCCTCATTCATTCACAAATGCCATACTTGCCCTTGACAAGATGGTTACTCTTTACACACCTTTCAGGTTGACCTTTACTTTGTTCGACACCACTGAGGAGCTCAGTGTGCCCTGATCAACTCCTTCATATGCCTGGGTTGCCGTGGATGATTGAAGTTGCTGCACTGGAGGAGGTTCAGAGAGTGGCACTGATGGAGATGTTACGAGCATAGTCTCCACTGTAGTTCTCTGGACAGATGCAGGCAGCAAGTCATTCTGACAACGTGGAATATCCTCCTCTGGAGCAGCATCATGAGGCCCGATCACAGGCAGCAGTGATGGGCACACTGAATCTCCTGACATTAGAGTTGATGGTGAAGGACTTCTGGCAGGTGGGATGAGGGCTTTGTGGACTGATGTAGTCAGGACTTGCTGAGGCTGTAGGGCCAAGATTGAGGTTTTGTTTAGGGGTTTCAAGCTCCCTGGGAGAACTGGAGGTACCACTTTCTGCCTTGTCCTGTTCGGAGTGTCATTTGATGGCTGTTGTGTGAAACTGCATTGGGTGGCTAGGACCGGAGCAGGAGGGGCCGCAGGGAGAGGAGACAAAGCAGGAGGAGCCACAGCGGGTGCAGATAGGGCCTGTGCAGGATGGGCCGCAGGGGCTTCGGGCAGAGTGGGTGCCGCTGGGGCCTGAGGATGGGGGGCAGGGACCGGACCAGGAAGGGCCAGAGTGGGTGACGCTGTGGCCGAAGCAGGAGGGGCCAGGGTGGGGGTGACTGGGGCCGGAGCTGGAGTGGCCAGTGTGGGAGAGGCCGGGGCCAGAGCAGGAGTGGCCGGTGTGGGAGAGGCCGGGGCCGGGGCCGGAGCCGGGGTGGGAGAGGCCGGGGCCTGAGCAGGAGCAGGAGAGGCCGGGGCCAGGGTGGGAGAGGCCGGGGCTTGAGCGGGAGGGGCCAGGGTGGGAGAGGCCGGGGCCTGAGCAGGAGAGGCCTGGGCCTCAGCAGGAGGGGCCAAGGTGGGAGTGGCCAGGGCCTGAGCAGGAGGGGCCAGGGCCGGAGAGGCCGGGGCCTGAGCAGGAGGGGCCGTTGTGGGAGTGGCCTGGGCCTGAGCAGGAGGGGCCAGGGTGGGAGAGGCCGGGGCCTGAGCAGGAGGGGCCAGAGTGGGAGAGGCCGGGGCCTGAGCAGGAGAAGGAGAGGCCGGGGCCAGGGTGGGAGAGGCCGGGGCCTGAGCAGGAGGGGCCGTTGTGGGAGAGGCCGGGGCCTGAGCAGGAGGGGCCAGGGCCGGAGAGGCCGGGGCCTGAGCAGGAGGGGCCAGGGCCGGAGAGGCCGGGGCCTGAGCAGGAGGGGCCAGGGCCGGAGAGGCCGGGGCCTGAGCAGGAGGGGCCGTTGTGGGAGTGGCCTGGGCCTGAGCAGGAGGGGCCAGAGTGGGAGTGGCCTGGGCCTGAGCAGGAGGGGCCAGAGTGGGAGAGGCCGGGGCCTGAGCAGGAGGGGCCAGAGTGGGAGAGGCCGGGGCCTGAGCAGGAGGGGCCAGAGTGGGAGAGGCCGGGGCCTGAGCAGGAGGGGCCAGGGTGGGAGAGGCCGGGGCCTGAGCAGGAGGGGCCAGGGTGGGAGAGGCCGGGGCCTGAGCAGGAGGGGCCAGGGTGGGAGAGGCCGGGGCCTGAGCAGGAGGGGCCAGGGTGGGAGGGGCCGGGGCCTGAGCAGGAGGGGCCAGGGTGGGAGGGGCCGGGGCCTGAGCAGGAGGGGCCAGGGTGGGAGGGGCCGGGGCCTGAGCAGGAGGGGCCAGGGTGGGAGGGGCCGGGGCCTGAGCAGGAGGGGCCGGGGTGGGAGGGGCCGGGGCCTGAGCAGGAGGGGCCGGGGTGGGAGGGGCCGGGGTGGGAGGGGCCGGGGCCTGAGCAGGTGGTGGTTTGGCCAGGAGAGTGGGTGCAGCCTGGACAGTCAGTGGAGTCTGAGCAGGGAGAGGTAGAGCCTGAGCAGGCACGGACTGGGCAAGAATGGGTGGGGCCTGACCAGGTGGTGGAGCAGATAAAGCATGAGAAGTGGGTAGTACCTGGGGAAGAGCATGTGAGGTCAAAGGGGGTGGGACCAATGGTGGGAATGGTGTGGGCACAGTGGGTAGAGTCAGGCAGTGGTTGGATGGTACAATAAAATGTTTGGCCAAATGACAAGCAGATGGAGTTTGGGTCAGTGGGTGGCTGGGTTGTGATAGTGTGGGCAGGGCCACAGGAGGTGGGGGCAGATGATGGGTGGGCAGGGCTATAGGGGGTGAGCACAGATAGGGTGGGGGCAGGTGGTGGTTGGAAACAGCCACTGGGGGTGGGGGCAGGTGGTGAGGAGGGATGGCCACAGGGGGTGGGGGCAGGTGATGGGGCAGCATGGCCATAGGGGGTGGGGGCAGGTGATGAGGAGGCATGGCTACAGGGGGTGGGGGCAGGTGATGAGGAGGCATGGCCACAGGGGGTGGGGGCAGGTAGTGGGGGGGCAGGGCCACAGGTGGTGGGGGCAGATAGTGGGGGGGCAGGGCCACAGGTGGTGGGGGCAGATAGTGGGGGGGCAGGGCCACAGGAGGTGGGGGCAGGTGACAGGTGGGTGGTGACAGATGGGTGGATGGGGGCAGACTGGGTGGAGTCAGATGTGCCACAGATGGTGGAGCCAGGTGGCTGGCAGGTAGGGCTACAGAGGATGGAGTTACAGAGCAAGTAGGCAGTTTTGCAGTAGGTGGGGTTGCTTGTTGGGTGAATGGGGTATGTTTATCTTTGGATGGGACCTGGATGGGAGCAGCCTGTCTTTGAGGCGAGTCCCGCAGGTGGAGCAGAGGGGCCTGAGCAGGAGAGGCCTGCCTTCTGACCACATGTCCAGCAGGTTCTAATGGCAAAATACTGAGCTCCCCCTGGACAATGGACTGAATGGGGACAACAGGCCAAGCACTCTTGCTGTTAGTATCAGTACCAACTTTTGGTTTCTCAGGCACTGAGGGGACACTATCTCGTTTTCGTTGTTGGAGTCGCAGCCGATACTGTTGGAGGCTGATTGATCGCAGTTTGGATTCATTGGTGGTTGTTTCAAGAACAGCAGGAGACTGCACATCGCAAGTAGACAATGGTGATATTGTGGATGAAGGAGACCCAGGATGCTGACTTATCAGGTCTGAATTAGGGAACTGGGGCACCGGAACAGGCTCATTGTCTACAGTTTGTTCAGGGTGTATGGCCTCATTTACAAGTGTGACTCCATGGCCAGGCTGAGGCTCGACTGACTGGGGAATGCTGCAATCTCCCAGTGCAGGCTCGCTCTCACATGGTGATGGATTATGTGGCTCTTTTGCACCCTTGCTAAATGCGGTGACTTGGCTGCTGTCCCTCCCGGCAGTAACATCTCTAGTTTTGATTCTCCTCACATCTTGTTCTGTTTGTTGGGTTAGAAATTGAGACTCCTGTTTCTGTTGGACTTTGATGGAGCGTTCCTGATCTTCTGCTGCTTGAACCTGGGTCTCAAGACTGTGATGTTCACATGATGTTTCAGCACGGTCCAGCTGCATAGCAATTAGAATTTCATCAGATACTGATGTTTTTCTCAACCGTCCACTTGGTACTGTGACTGGGGAGGTCTCCAGATGCACTGGGGTGGGTGGAGAGACTTCCTGTTGCTTTAAGGTTTGTGGCAGGCTCTCTGGACCAGGGTCTTTAGCTAGCACAGACTCCTTGTCATTCTCACCTATCATCTGCAGTAGGTGCTCACTGCTTGCACACAGCACTATCGGTAACTCCAGATCCTGTACCTCATTATCCTGGAGCACATGAACCTCCAGTTCAATCATGCTGTCTGCTAGCTCAATGTCTGTCCCCAGACACATCACTCTATTGGGCAAACAGTGGAGACGAACATCCTTGACAAGGTCAGACATTGGAACATCGTGTGCACATGGTGAACTGCTTTCAAGTACCAGTGTTACGTTGTTCTCCAACCCCACTGGATCAAGCTGTTCACCCAACTGCAAGTCCAATGAGTCACCAGGTCCCAACTCTGATACACCCTGACCATTACTGATCAGATCCTCTTCCTCTTCTTCCTCGCCATCACTACGTTGCTTTGAAGTCTCCTCTCCAAAACTTCTGCTTATCAGCTTCTCTGATCTCCACTGGGCATTCAGATCCCTTGGAGCAGTTGGCACCACGTGTCCAAAAGGTTCTTTCCCCAAATCTGGAAACGTGGCACAAGACTGATGTCCAACCTGAGGGAACAGCAAAATTAAATGAGAAAGTGTACGAGAGAAACAGAGCCTATATAAGGCATCACACCAAAAGAAAGTCACTCATTCACCAGGATCAAATCTGAATACTTGTAAATTTTGTTTCTTTTAATTCACTCAGGATATAGGCATCACTGGCTAGACAAGCCTTTATTGCCCATCCCTAATTACCCAGAGTGCAATTAAGAGTCAACCACGTTACAGTTTTTCTGAGTCACATGTAGGCCAGACCAGGTAAAGACGACAGATTTCCTTCCCTGAAGGACAATAGTGAACCAAATCGGCTTTTCAGACAATCAGCAATGGTTTTATGGTCATTATTAGAGCTTTAACCCCAGGTTCTTTATTGAATTCAAATTCCAACATCTGCTATGGCAGAATTCAATCTCGGTTCCCCAGACCATTAGCTGAGTTTCTGAATTAACAATCCAGTGATAATACACTAGACTACTGCTGAATGCCAAAAGATTGGGAGCTATGGAACCGTGAATGCATTTCAGTGTTCAAGTACTAAAATCACAGATACAAACAGGATTCAGAAAGCCAATTAGAATCTGGCCTCAAGGGGTTAAATTAAAAAGAGAGGAAGTGACACTTCAGTTGTAAAGAGTTATAGTCAGATTCAATCTGGGGTCAGTGTGTTTAGCTAGTGCTGCATGTCTGGAATGACATATCAGCCTTGGAGTGGGTTCAGGACAGATTCACCAAAACAACTTCAAGGTTAAAAGGTATACATTATGTTCACAGGTTGCATAAAGATGCTTGCACTCCTTTAGGTTTGGAAGGTTAATGGAGGTATTTAAAATGATAACCGAATTCAAAAGTGTGAAATCTATCCTTATGGACAAGGAATGTAAAACTAGATGGAGCAGTGCCAAAACTGGAGCTGAGCTGTTCAGAAATTAAATCAAGATGCATTGTCTACATAAAGAAATCTGAGACACTTCCCACAAAAAAAAAATAATGAGTGTGCCTATAGCTTTCAAGATTGAGATTAATAAATTGATGACAGTTGATTGACCTGACAGTTAGCTTGGTCTCCCCTCTCTATGGATATAGCCAGAATGCTGAGCAATTCCAGCATATTCTACATTTGTTTCAATTTTTTAGTATCAGTATTTTCCTTTTGTATTATTAAACTTTTCTTGATACAGCTATCAACAGATCAACTGTGCTATAATTGATCAGATTTGAGCTAAGTCAATACCTCCTCTTCCTCTAAGATTACTGATATTAACCAGTAAGCTTTCACAACTGACAACATCCACCTAAGAGCATAGTCATGCCTTCACACATTTGTCTATACGTACCAGAAGGCACTCTTGATCACCCTTTGGTGGGGCAAACAGCTCAGAGTCAGGAATGCAATCAAATGGAGAGGGATTTTCATCATCAACAGTATCCAGTATCTCGGTCAAGGCTGTTAGTAGTGATGCTTCGCTTTCCTCATCAAGCAACAATTTATTCTGGAAATAGTGCAGAGGCAATATCACAGAGTCAGAATGAGCAGTGCTAATAGAAAATCAACAGAAACCAAAAGGAAACAGATAAACATTAACACATCACAATTCTCAAGTCAAAAAACAATACCAAGCCAAAGGAGAATGGATGCATTTGAATTATAAATCTGAGTTATCAACCTGGCAGGTCTGAGGGTCATCCAAAAAGAGTGGACACATGGGAGTACCAGGAGCACCCTCGAACATCCAGATGGGGAAGTGATTCATTACGAAACTCCAACATCGAGAACAATCTAATTAGAATTAGAATCCCTACAGTGCGGAAACAGGCCATTTGGCCCAACAAGTCCACACCGATCCTCCGGACAGTATCTCACCCAGTCCCAGTCCCCTACACCATAGGACCATAAGACATCGGAGTGGAAGTAAGGCCATTCGGCCCGTCGAGTCCACTCCGCCATTCAATTATGGCTGATGGGCATTTCAACTCCACTTACTCGCATTCTCCCCGTAGCCCTTAATTCCTCGAGACAACAAGAATCTATCAATCTCTGTCTTGAAGACATTTAACATCCCAGCCTCCACTGCACTCTACGGCAATGAATTCTACAGGCCCACCACTCTCTGGCTGAAGAAATGTCTCCGCATTTCTGTTCTGAATTTACCCCCTCTAATTCTAAGGCTGTGTCCACGGGTCCTAGTCTCCTTGCCTAACGGAAACAATTTCCTAGCGTCCACCCTTTCCAAGCCATGTATTATCTTGTACGTCTCTATTAAGTCTCCCCTTAATCTTCTAAACTCCAATGAATACAATCCCAAGATCCTCAGCCGTTCCTCATATGTTAGACTAACCATTCCAGGGATCATCCATGTGAATCTCCGCTGGACAGGCTCCAGTGCCAGTCTGTCCTTCCTGAGGGGTGGGGACCAAAACTGGTCACAGTACTCCAAATGGGGGCCTAACCAGAGCTTTATAAAGTCTCAGTAGCACAATGGTGCTTTTATATTCCAACCCTCTTGAGATAAGTGACAACATTGCATTCCCTTTCTTAATCACGGACTCAACCTGCATGTTGACCTTGAGAGAATCCTCGACTAGCACTCCCAAATCCCTTTGTACTTTGGCTTTACGAATTTTCTCACCGTTTAGAAAGTAGTCTGTGCTTTTATTCTTTTTGCCAAAGTGCAAGACCTCGCATTTGTTCACGTTGAATTCCATCAGCCATTTCCTGGACCACTCTCACAAACTGTCTAGATCCTTCTGTGGCCTCCCCACTTCCTCAGTACTACCTGCCTGTCCACCTAACTTCGTATCATCTGCAAACTTCGCTAGAATGCCCCCGGTTCCCTCATCCAAATCATTAATATATAATGCGAACAGCTGTGGCCCCAGCACCGAACCCTGCGGGACACCGCTCGTCACCGGCTGCCATTCTGAAAAAGAACCTTTTTTCCCAACTCTCTGCCTTCTGTCAGACAGCCAATCCTCAATCCATCCCAGCAGCTCACCTCGAACACCATGGGCCCTCACCTTGCTCAGCAGCCTCCTGTGTGGCACCTTATCAAAGGCCTTTTGGAAGTCTAGATAGACCACATCCACTGGGTTTCCCTGGTCTAACCTACTTGTCACCTCTTCAAAAGAATACCAACAGGTTTGTCAGGCATGACCTCCCCTTACTAAATCCATGTTGACTAGCCTTCCCAATCTTCTGATTTCCCACTGCTCTTGGCCACTTTATAGGATCTCTCTTTTCCTTTAATACATTTCCTGACTTCCTTTGTCAGCCATGGCAGTCTAATCTCTCCCTGGATAATCTTTCTGTTCTTGGGGATGAACCTCTGTACAGTGTCCTCAATTATACTCTCAAACTCCTGCCATTTTTGCTCTACTGTCTTCCCCACTAGCCTCTGCTTCCAGTCTATTTTTGTCAGTTCCTCTGTCATGCCCTCATAATTACCTTTATTCAACTGTAACACCATTACATCCGATATTGCCTTCTCTCTTTCAAACTCCATACTGAACTCTACCATATTATGATCGCTGCTTCCTAAGGGTTCCCTTACTTTAAGATCTTTTAAAAGTCTGGTTCATTGCAAAGCACTAGGTCCAGAATAGCCTGCTCCCTTGTGGGCTCCATGACAAGCTGTTCCAAAAAGCCATCCTGTAAGCATTCCATGAATTCCCTTTCTTTGGATCCACTGGCAACATTATTTACCCAGTCCACCTGCATATTGAAGTCTCCCATGATCACTGTGACCTTGCCTTTCTGACATGCCTTCTCTCTTTCCCGGTACATGTTGCGTCCCTGGTCCTGACTACTGTTAGGAAGTCTGTACACAACTCCAATTATGGTTTTTTTGCCTTTGTCGTTCCTCAATTCCACCCACACAGACTCCACATCATCTGACGCTATGCCATTCAGTGCCATAGATTTAATTTTGTTCTTAACTAACAAGGCAACCCCACCCCCTCTGCTGACCTCCCTGTCTTTTCGATAAGTTGAAAATCCTTGGAGGTTTAACTGCCAGTCCTGACCCCCCTGTACACTTATTACTCTACATTACCCCTGACTAATGCACCTAGCCTACACATCCCTGAACACTATGGGCAATTTAGCATGGCCAACTCACCTAACGTGCACATCTCTGGACTGAGAGAGGAAACCAGAGCACCCGGAGGAAACACACACAGACAGTCGCTCAAGGCTGGAATCGAACATAGGTCCCTGGTGCTGTGAGGCAGCACAGCTAACTACTGAGCCACCAAGCTGCCCCTAATAGCTACTCATAAGGGCATTGATACCTTTAGACAAGAATGTTACATTGCTTTTATCATTTAGTGCTCTTTAAAGGTTAATACTTGCCTGATTATAGATGCAAGCAAAACCTTAACTCAGAAAAAGTTTGTCTAGAAGAGAAACTGCATATAAAATGCTTTCTAACCAACGAGAAAATCTAGGCTCTACTCCACAACCACCTGAAGAAGCAGTGCTCTGAATAGTGCTTCCAAATAAACCTGTTGGACTATTTCGTCAGGTTGCTTTCGAGAGTCAAGACTTGAAAGCTTAAATATTTAACGTCTTGTTTGGAACTATTATTCTTCAATATAAGCGGAATGTGACTTTCAAATCAATTGGTTGCAGATGGAGAGTGACTGTTGGCTTTACTGCAAGCTCATAGTAGTAGTACCGGTCAGGAATGAAGCATCGTCTCTTACCCCTCTCTAAACATAAACAGCCCCATTACAGAACCTGTCACTTGTTGAAATAAAATCAAGCATTATCCTCATTCAACTCTTTCTCAGTATTCAATTTTTAAAACATTGCTGCTTAATATTATGCTTGCCTGAATATAGCTTTGTTTGATACAGGAATTAGGAAAGGGAATGATATTTAAGAATTTATTTACACCAAGAAGAAAAAACAAAGAAAGCATGCAGTGAGATTAAGAAGAGTGACAATCGATTATAAGATAGTGTGAGACCTGGACATGCTCACCCTATGATTAGAAAGGTGGTACAAAAACATGCAAACTTTCCCAAAAGGAACATGTTGGGCAAGGGGTCGGTGTGCCATTAAAGGGTATAGGGCCAGCTCATGCCCAATGGAAAGAATCTTAGTGCATACACAACTATTAAACCCACCTCTGTTTGTGCTGTAGCTTCAATTATGGAGATTATAGACTGATCAATGCAGCCAGGAAAACTTCCTGAAATCTCTCCTAGATCTGAATCTGCAACGGTGAGAAGGCTGGAAGGTAAATGGAAATCCTCGAGATTCTGACCCTGAAGTGAATGCAAAGCAAATGTAAATAAAAAGTTACGAGAACAAACTTCTTGAAATTCTCTCACTCTCCTCATTGGGCAACAATTTATTCTGGAAATCATACAGAGGCAATATCAGACAGAGTCAAAATGAGCACAACATGAATATAAGATCAACAGAAATCAAAAGGAAATGTATGCACAAAATATCACAATTCCCTTCAAGCCAAAAAAAACCCCAAGTCAATAGCCAATACTGCATGGTACAACAATAAGGGTGAGCTTGCCAATTGGATACAAATCTAGCTTAATGGCAGGAGACAGAATGATAGTGGAGGATGACCAGTGTTCCACTGGGATCAGTGCTGGGTCCGTTTTTGCTTGTAATTTATACAAGTGATTTCGGTGAGAATATAAAAGGCATGGTTAGTAAGCTTGCAGATGACAAATTTATGGACAGTGAAAAGGATGATCTAAGATTACGAAGAGATCTTGATCGATTGGGTCAATGGGCTGAAGAGTGGCAGATGGAGTTTAATTTGAATAAATGCCAGGTATTACATTTTGGAAAAACAAATAAGGACAAACTGATACAATTAAAAGTAGAACATTAGGCAGTATAGCAGAATAGAGACCTACGGGTTCAGGTACATAATTTTTTGAAGCTTGTGTCACATATAGATAGAATAGTTATGAAAGCATTTGGCACGCTTGCCTTCATTGCTCAGACCACTGAGTTTGGGAGTTGGGGTGTTATGTTGATGTCGTACAGGACATCAGTGAGTTATCTTCTGGAGCACTGTGTCCAGTTTCTGATCGCCCTATTATAGGAAAGATATTATTAAGCTGCACAGGGTTTAGAAGAGATTTACCAGGATGTTGCCAGGAATGGAGAGCTTGTGTTGTAAGGAGAGGCTGGGACTTCCTGGAGCTTGAGGTGGTTGAGGGGTGGCCTTAAAGGCATTTATAAAATCATGAAGGAAGGGTGTTGATACGGTGAATGGCAGGGGTCTTTTTCTTTGGAGGTGGTGGGGGTGAAGAGGAATAAGAGATTCAAGACTCAGGGTCATATTTTTGAGGTGAGAGGAGAAAGATTTAAAAAAGACATGAGGGGCAATCATTACAGAGTGGTTCAGGTGTGGATGCCAGTACAGATTCAAATCTCTTTTAGACATTGTAAAAGTACACGAATAAGAAATGTTGGGAGGGATATGGCCAATGGACTAGTTGGACTGAAGTGTTTGTTTCCATGCTGTCTGACAATGACTCTCGAAATGGGCACAGTATTCATATCTCTGCCACTCAACCTGAACTGTTCAAACCACTGACTATAGGTATTGGGATGTCATGTTGAGGTCATACACGATGTTAGTGAGGCCACTTTTGGAGGAGAAAGGGAGGACTGCAGATGCTGGAGATCAGCTTTTCCAGGCCACTTTTGGAGTCCAGTGTAAAGTTCCGGTCGCCCTGCTATGGGAAGGATATTATTAAATTGGAGACTGGTCAGATAAAATTAACATGGATGTTATTGGGACTAGATGATTTGAGTTATAAGGAGAGGCTGGATAGATTCACTTTTTTCAATCGAGTGTAGGAAACTGAAGGGTGACCATATGGAGGTTTATAAAATCTGCACAGATAAGGTAAATAGCAAAAGTCCTTTCCTTAGAGTTCAAAACTGGGGGACATATTTTAAGGTGGGAGGAGAAAAATTTAAAAGGGACCTGTGGAGCAATGTTTTCACACAGTGGGTGGCTCACATAGGAATTGGCAGACACGGGTACAGTTACAACATTTAAAAGACATTTGGTCCAGTAGATAAATAGGAAATGTTTATAAGGATATGGGCCAAATGCAGGTAAGTGGGACTAATTCAGTATGAAAAACTTGGTCAGCATGGACAAGTTGGACTGAAGGGTCTGTTTCCATACTGTAGGACTCTATAATCTATTGCCTCAAAGCTTATGCAACACAACCCCATTTCCACTTTTACTTCTTACTCAATGACTGTTGACACCAGAAGTATTTTTTGAGATTTTATTTCGGGTGGATTTTTAGCTCAATTGTCATCTTTTGCTTCCAAAAGTGGAGATGGGACAAGGCATAACAGAAAGACATATGGGATCAGGGACTGACTTTGAGACAGGACAGGTTCAGGAAGAAGCCATTTAGATCTCAAACTCTTCTGCTATTGAGTGCAATTATGTCTCATTTTTGCTCCATATAAGTCAATAACTTTGGGAACAAAACATATTAAGCTTGCATCAATTACAATTTACATAAGACAGCACAAATTTTTAACCTTTTGCGTGCAAATATTTTTCCTACTTCCACCTCTTAAATGCTCTGGCTTATTCCAGGCTATGCAACTAGAGTTTCTGTAATATTTCCTGCAATTTAAATCTTGGGAGCCCAGGTAACGTTTGGGGAAGTCTGCAATACGCTACCTCCGAAGCCAATATGTACAGCTGAGAAACGTTCCCATTCCAGGTGTGGTTTAAACCGGGCTTTGTAAAATTGAAGCATTATTTCGCACATCCAACCCCGCCGGCTTTCCTGCTTATGTGAACCGCGTTAACGATGCAGGCAGCTAAAACATCAGGACTTAAAAAGCCCCAATGGCCTGACGAGGAAACCCAGAGCTTGAACCGTTCATAGGAGCTGCGTCTGAGCGGCATTCCGGGACTGGACCAGCACCACTACGATGGACTAAATGGCTTCCCCCGTCTCAATGTGCACCCCCACTAAGGGAGCAGATCGCGGGGAGAGGTTCCTGATGCCCGGCTCGGCTCGGCCCGGCCTGGCCGCACCCACGTGCCCGGTGTCGGCCCCACTGCCTCCCGATGGTCACCCAGGACCTAGACCTAGACCTAGACCTAGACCTAGACACGGTATTTCTCTCCCCCCCTCCCCCATCATCTCCTTTCCGCGGCTCCCTGTCCTCGGGCCCCTGGCCCTGGCCCTGACACCCCCCCCCCCACCGCCCTCCCACCCGGTCCCGGCCGCGCACACGTGTCAGTCGCCGGCTGCTCCCAGAGCCGCTTCCCGGCCGGGAAACCCCGGCGGGTCTCCCCCTCACCTCCGGCCCGGACTCCAGCTTGCTGACGCCGCCGGTAATCAGGTCGGTATCCCGGAGCCTCCAGCGCCGATCCCGTCCTCGGCTCCGGGCTCCCGCCGCCCATGGCGCCGCCATCTGCAGCCGCCGACTGGGTCAACCTGACCCCACCCCTTGCTGGCGCCACTTCCGCTTCCGGCTCCCGGCCCCGCGCCGCGACCAGCACGAGCGCTGCCATATTTGATCCTGGCAAAATCTGACTTGATAATGTCTGTTTATAGAATCATTAGCATCTAGAATCTCCCTACAGTGTGGAAAAGACCATCGAGTCCACATCGACCCTCCGCAAAGCATCCCATCCTTACCCACCCATCGCTATAAACCTGCATTTCCTGATGAAGGGCTGATTCCCGAAATGTCGATTTTTCTGCTCATCGGATGTTGCCTGAACTGCTGTGCTTTTCCAGTAACACACTCAATTCTGATCTCCAGCATCTGTAGACCTCACTGTCCCCTAGTGCATTTGCAATGGGCAAACCACCCAACCTGCACACCTTTGGACAGTGGGAGGAAACCAGAGCACCCATAGGAAACCATGCAAACACCTGGAGAATGTGCAACCTCCACACAGGTAAAAACAATGACTGCAGATGCTGGAAACCAGATTCTGGATTAGTGGTGCTGGAAGAGCACAGCAGTTCAGGCAGCATCCAAGTAGCTTTGAAATCGACGTTTCGGGCAAAAGCCCTTCATCAGGAAGGGCTTTTGCCCGAAACGTCGATTTCGAAGCTACTTGGATGCTGCCTGAACTGCTGTGCTCTTCCAGCACCACTAATCCAGAACCTCCACACAGACGGCCGAGTCAAAGAGGTCTAATGTCTAAACCATTGTATTTTCTGATCAACCTGTTCAGGGATGTTATTGCACATCTCTGAAACAGGTGGGGTGTAGAGTCATAGAGATGTGCAGCACTGAAACAGACCATTCAGTCCAACTCATCCATGCTGACCAGATATCCCAACCTAATCTAGTCCCATTTACCAGCACTCGGCCCATATCTCTCTAAACCCTTCCTATTCATATACCCATCCAGGTGCCTTTTAAATGCTGTAATTGCACCAGCCTCCACTACTTCCGCTGGCAGCTCATTCCATACTCACATTTATTCCTGATGAAGGGCTTTTGCCCGAAACGTTGATTTCGCTGCTCCTTGGATGCTGCCTGAACTGCTGTGCTCTTCCAGCACCACTAATCCAGCCTCTGTGTGAAAAAGCTGCCCCTTAAGTCCCTTTTATATCTTGCCCCTCTCACCCTAAACCTATGTCCTTTAGTTCTGGACTCCCCCCCACCCCAAGTAAAATGCTTTGTCATTTCCCTATAGGACCCTAACCTATCCATGTCCCTCATGATTTTATTAAACCTCTATAAGGTCACCCCTCAGCCTTCAACCCCAAATCCTCCAACCCTGGCAACATCCTTGTGAATCTTTTCTGAACTCTTTCATGTTTCACAACATCCTTCTGGTAGAAAGGAGACCAATGTCCTGTACAGCCGCAACATGACCTCCCAACTCCTATACTCAATGGTCTGATCAATGAGGTATACCAAACATCTTCTTCACTTTCCTATCTACCCGTGACTCTACTTTCAAGGAACTATGAACCTGCACTCCAATATCTCTTCATTCAGCAACACTCCCCAGGACCTTGCCATTAAGTGTATAAGTCCTGCTCTGATTTCTTTTTCCAAAGACTTGAACCTGTCTGTCTAATATAAAGCGAGGCTCTTCTGGCAGCAGCAGTAGTGTCCTTACCTCTGAGCCGGGATGCAGGGCCTGAGTTCAAGTATCAAACTGTGTACTATCATCTCTGACCACGTTGATTAAAAAAAACATCTCAGATACAGAGTGGCCCGCCCCAATTCTGTGTTCCTACATTCAGCCTCCTGTTCACTGTCTCTCTACTCTTCACTGAACCCTGTCTATCCTCGGTCCGGCTTGCCCTCCCAGAACATGGCGATACCTCAGATAGTCCCACGTGTAACCTTTAGCCATGACTATGGCTTCTTGACCTCGGCGCCTTTACAGTATGCCCCAACCCTCGCCTTCTCACAGAATTTCAGACAAATAGCTGTCATTTCCTCACTTTGAATCATTTGCAACATTGTATTGGCTTGTATCGAGGCGCAGCATCTACTCTTGTAAATTTGTAACAGAAGGTGTTCTAGGGGACATTTTTAAATCAAAAGGATTCTCACTGAGAAAGGCATATTGTGACACCAACTCCGAGACCAGACTAAAATTACGGAATTTCTTCTTCACAAACGTGGGAGGGTATGAATTCAGATTCAGTTTGTTCATCTAGCAGCTGCAATATCAGACATCTGGAAAGTACTGGACTATTATGAATACATGGCTTGGCACTTATTGTGCTGAAAAAGAATTGGCTTCCTGTCTGCTAATCCTGTTTCTACGTTTGTGGAATAGAAGCTTAGTTCAGGATCTCGTTCGCATTCTCTCTATCCCGATCTCTGCAGTCTGCGATAAAACACAGGTTCACTTGCAAAGTTTTAATCAAAATAATCGGCAGGGTAGTTAAAGAAGCTTGTATTGTTCGTGAAGTTTGTCACTACGCTGACATAGATTTCAAGTTAATAACTTTTAAATTGCTGAAATTATTTTTATCAACAAACGTTAGTTGCATAAACACATAAATTGCTGAAAAAAGTGAGATTGGCAGGATTTGTCGAGAGAGAAGCAGTGTTAACGTTGCGATTATTGCTCAAATAACGTGCAACAGCTTCCAACAGAATCAGCTGTGAGTTGCCCAGGACGTGAATGTGGCAAAGTGGATCAAAGAGGTTCAGTCCGTACACGTTGAAACTGCATTTAAACACATGGCAAGAAACAACAATAACCTTGAAGCGGAAAAGCTAGGCGTCACTTTGTTACAGCTCAAGGGACAGCGAGAACTGCCTGAGAAGTAAAGGCAAGCTGGCCTACATCTTGTGTTAATAGACGGATTAGCTGATTGATGTGAAACAGTAGTGAGGCACGGGAGGCTATGGCACAGGCTCATTCGCTTGAGTAATAAATTGTCGTAGCGTCCAATGAAGTGCATGGACTACCCATGGTAACTGTAAGGTTACTGGGATAGTGTAAGGGCTAGATTTAGGTGGCATGTTTGTTGCAGGGTCGGTGCAGACTCGATGGGCCGAATGACCACATTCCGTACTGGAGGGATTCTATGAAGCTATGAACTCCAGAGCTCCTTTTATGATTGGGTACATAGAGCTGGACCTTGATCAGAAGGGCCAATGGGCCAGGAGTGGCAGATGGAATTTAATTTAGATAAATGTGAGGTGTTGCATTTTGGAAAGGCAAACCAGGGTAGGACTTAAACACGTAATGGTAGGGCCTTGGGTAATGTTGCCGATCAAAGACACTGGGGTATGCAAGTGCATAGTTCCTTGAAACTGGAGTTGCAGATAGACAGGGTGGTGTGGAAGGTATTTGGCATGCTTTTATCTTCATTGGTCAGAACAATGAGTACAGGAGTTGGGATGTCATGTTGCAGCTCCACAGGACCTTGTTAAGACCACTTCTAAACTATTACGTACAATTCATGTCGCCCTTTTATAGGAAGAATGTTGTTAAACTGAAGAAGGTTTAACAACATCCTTTTATAAACCTTTTGGAGGTTTATAAATTTATAAAAGGTCTTTTCCCCAGACAGCAAAGGTAAGAGGGGAAAGATTTAAAAAGGTGGTGGTATATGTATGAAACAAACAGAAAAAGGATGTGGTACACTTACAACATTTAAAAGGTGTTTGGATGGGTACATGAACAGGAACTGTAGAGGCATATGGGCTAAGTGCTGGCAAATGGGACTAGGTCAGATTGGGATGCCTGGTTATTGCAGATGAGTTGAACCAAAAGATCGGTTTCCATGCTGTATAACTCTACGACTCTGACAATAGAAAAAAAGAGGGTTATATCACTGTCATGTTTATAATACAATAAATAAGTTGAATGTAAAAGAGGAACAAAGAGAAGAGGAGGAAAATAAATTGTTTGCTGGATAGTCAAATTGAGACTGACAAGGAACTTGGAGAATTTAGTGTCATACAGCACAGAAACAGATCTTTCAATCCAACTCATCCATGCTGACCAAGTTTCCCAAACTAAACTTGTCCTACTTGCCTGCATTTGGCTCTCAACTTTTCCTATTCACATACCTGACCAGCACGGACACTTCTTCTGGCAGTTCATTTTACACACTAACCACTGTCTGAGTGAAAATGTTGCCACTCTAGTCCCTTTTAAATTTTTATCCTCTCACCTTAAAAATATGCCTTCTAGTTTTAAACTCTAGGGAAAAGACATTTGCTATTCTCCTTATTTATGCTCCCTCATGATTTTATAGACCTCTATAAGGTCACCCCTTCAATCTCATACACTCCAGTGTAAAAAGTTCCAGGCTATCTGGCTAACCTTTCAAACCTGACAACATCTTGGTAAGTCTTTTCTGAACCCTCTCCAATTCAATGATATCCTTCCTATAGCAGGGTGACCAGAACTGTATTCAGCACTCCAAAAGTAGCTTCGTCCAATGTGTACTGTACAACCTCAACATGACATCTCAACTCATGTACTCATTGGCTTAAGCAATGAAGACACAATTAAAGGCCAAAGTAAGTAACTCAGCACTTGCCTTCTTGAAAAAGTGAATGTTGCAAATATTGCACTGAAGGAAAAAATAGTGAAATTAGATCGGATGAAATAGAGCTAATTTAAAGATTTTCAGCAGTCAAAGTAGAACAAATGGAAGTTTCCCAGATTTCTGAGGGAAGTGATGGAGGATTTGCTGAAGTTCTGGTTGCAATCTTCCAATTCTCCTTCAATATGGGAGTGGTGTCAGAGTACTAAATATTGCAATTGTTAAGCACCTGCTCAAAAAGATTTAAGACTGAAAAATTGAGCAAGTTCAGGCCAGTCAGCCAAATATCAATCTTGACAAAACTTTTATCGACCTGATCATGAGATAAAATTAATAGGTACATGGTTAAGTATAGATTAGTAAATGAGCATCAACATAAATTTATCAAAAGTAAATTCTAGGTAGCTAACAAAATTGAGTTATATATTTAAATAACAGAGTATGGATGAAGAAAATGTGCTTGATGTTGTGTACATGGACTTCAAAAAGTGATTGATAACATACTGCATAAAATTAGTAAAAATGAACATGTGATTAAAGTGGCAGAGATTAATTGGGTACTGTTAACAATAAGGGACCATTAAGTATTATAGATAAATTTGAACATTCAGTGGTTTAATTAATACAAGACTTACACCTTTTTAATAAAAACAATTTTTATTGTGTATAAAAAATTTAAACAAATCAAACAGTCTTAACACTAACATTACTATAATAACAGCAAAATACTACAAATGCTAGCCATCTAAAGCAAGAGAAATTGGAGAAATCCAGCAGATCTGGCAGCATCTGCGGAGAGAGAAACAGAGTTAACATTTCAAGTCCAATATGACTTGATATTTTCAAGAAATCACATAAGACATCAAAACTCTTTTTTTCTCACACAGATGCTGCCAGACATGCTGAGCTTCTCCAGCATTTTCTGTTTTATTTATTGTCATAATTATATTTGTTATACATTTCTTACTCCTTACTACCCCAATCCTTTCTGAATTAGATGTATCAACTAAGGTATTTAATTCTGTCATAACCTTCCATAAGTTTAACACTGTACTCTGAAAACCAGTTTAGTTTTCAATTCCAGCAATCTTTTTTTCATAGAATTTCTACAGTGTGGAAACAGGCCATTCAGCCCATTGGATCCACTCTGACCCTCCAACGAGCATCCCACCAGACCTAACCTGCTACCCACTAACACCACATTTCACATTGCCGATCCACCTAACCTACACATCTCTGGCCACCAGGGACAATTTGGCACGGCCAAACCACCCTAATATGCACATCTTTGGAAACTGGAGCACCTGGAGAAAACCCATGCAGATACAGGGAGAATGTGCAAACTCCACACGGCCAGAGGGTGGAATTGATCCTGGGTCCCTGGCACTCTGAAGTAGCAGTGCTAACCACTGAGCCACCATGCATCCCTCCACTGAACCAGAGATAAGTCTTTTATTTACTTCCCCTTGACTATGAATGTCTCAGTTCATTATTCTGTTTATCTTCTCAATACTTTCAAGCTAATCTGCTGCGTGCTTTCTTTTACCACAAAGCTCTGAGGGCCACTATAGATTTATCAGCTTATTTAAAACTTACCAATCTTGAAATTTCTCCAAGAAAAGGAAATAATTCCAGAGCATTACACCCCGGAAACCAAAGGCATTGCTGCCAACCATGAAGCATTTAAAATATGGGACAAAAGTAGACAGAATTAGAGTGCATCTGCAATAACCTCAGAAGGTTGTGGTTGGTATAACTTAGAGATAGGAAATTGAAAGGCCATGAGCAGCTTTGAAATAAGGTTAACAATTTTAAAGTCAAAATTACACAACACTCGATTATAGTCCAACAGGTTTATTTGGAAGCACTAGCTTTCTTCATCAAGTGATTGTGCAACAGGACCACAAGACATAGAATTTATAGCAAAAGGGTTACAGTGTCATGGAGCTGTCATGATACATTAAATCAATTTAGATGGTCTTTCATCTTTTAGCATGGGATATGCTGGTTTTGTTTCTTTAATATTTAAGAATGTTACTAACTGGAAAGAGTGCAGAAGAAATTTACAAAGATATTACCAGTTATAGGGAGAGGTTGGACAAGATCGGACTGTTTTCTTTCCAGCATTGGAGACTGAGGGGGGGATCTTCTAGAAGTATATGTGATCATGATAGGCATGGAGGGTAGAACGTGGAAGACCATTGTGGAGTGCATTGAAACAATAAGTGCAGAGTTAACAAAGATGTAAATGAGGGTTTCACCAGCAAAAGAACCGAGAAGGAATGAAGACACTATGTCACCAGCAGAAATAGGCTGTTTTAGTGATAATATAAATATGAAATCGGGAGCTCATTATTGCAGGCTCAAATATGATACAAATGCTGAGATCAGGCTGTTCCTTATGAAGGGCTTTTGCCTGAAACGTCGATTTTCCTGCTCCTTGGACGCTGTCTGACCTGCTGTGTTATTCCAGCACTACTCTAATCTAGAATCTAATCTCCAGCATCTGCAGTACCCACTTTCGCCTGTATTATAGAACACACTGGCTTCAGTGTTCCCAATACTTGACTTAAGAAAATTTCTGTTCCATGAGTACTGGATGATGAATAAGCAAATTTGAAGGAGTAGGGTGAGGTGATGCTGAGGCCAAGCTGAAGGTTATTAGTGTACATGTGAAAATTAATTCTGTGCTTTTGGAACAGAGGAGATGAATGCAGAAAATAAACATGAGGAGGTCAAAGATCAATTCTTCAAGAAATAGTGTGGAGACAGAAGAGAAGCCATTACAGGTGATTTTCTGGCTATTATTAGTTAACATCTCTGAACAGGTTCATTAGGAAATATCTGACAGACTATATCTGAATCGTGTGAACAGTTTTGATACCTTTACCTAAGGAAAGATATTGGCATTGGAGGCAGTCCAGGGAAGGTTCATAAGGTTGATCCTGTGTTTGGAGGGATTTTCTTGTGAGTTGTGTAGGTTGGACTTGTACTCATTGGAATTTAGAAAAATGACCTTATTGAAATACATAAGATTCTTAGGGGGGTTCTTACGAAGATGTTTGGTAAGTGAGAATCTTTCAGGAGGGTCTAGGACCAGAGCACATGATCTGAGTTAGGGGATCACCCATTTAAGAAAGGAAGGAGGAAGTATTTCTTCTGTCAGAAGGTAGTGAATCTGTGGAATTTTTGTTAGTGCAGAGGGCTGTCAAGACTGGGTTGTTAAGCATATTTAAGGCTGAGAAAGGGAGATTTTTAAAGGTAAGGAATCAAGGGTTAAGACAGGACAGTGAAATAGATTTAGTCAGCCGAATGGTCTGCACCTGGCCTATGAAATCTAGGGCCTTATAATTGAGAGGCATTGGAAATGGTTTGGTCTCATCACTATTCCACAGGCAGGTAGATAAGGACAAAGGAGGGAAAGTTTAGATTTGTTGCAATCATCTCAGATGGAATTTGTGATTTTGATAAGAGTCATTCTGATACTGAGGAGTAATAGAGCAATGTTCCCTTTAAGCTGTGACTGTGCACATTTCTGTCCTTTCCAAATTATCAAATGTGTACTAGCATGGCTTGATAGGCTAATTAGATTTCCCTTTTGTATACTGAATTAACTATGTCAGCCAGGACAATATTCACAGTGCTCCAATTAGTCTCCATGATTCAGGATCAGACTAGAGAGCTCAGTCACACTGCATGCACAAACCATGGTCCAGTGAATTGTGATGGGAAGAGTGAGAGAGGCCACGAAGGAGAACAGATTCTATCAGCTTTCTATTGAAGATGCAAGTGTGCTTTTTATTTAATTACATAATATAGGCATCTCTGGCTAGGCCAGAATTTATTGCCCATCCCAAATTGCCCTTGAGAAGGTAGTGGTGAACTGAAGTCTTTGGGATTATCGGGACACCTACTAGGAGGGGAGTTCCAGCATTTTGATCCAGTGACAGCAAAGAAACCATAATCTATTTCTAAGTCAATGTGGTGTAAGCTTGGAGGATAACATGCCAGTAGCCAGAGACATCTGTTTCCTTCATTCTCTGAAATGAGTTAGTTTGCAGGATTGAAAAGTGCTTTTAAAGAGGCTTAATGAGCTGTTGCAGTACATCTTGTAAATGTCACATACTGCTGTGACTATGTGTGAAGGGAGCGAATACGTAAGTTAGTGGATAAGGTGACAATCAAGCAAATGCTTTGTTCTGGATGATATTGAGCTTCTTGACTGTTTTTGGAACTACACTTATCAAGGCAAGGGGAAAGTAGTTCTTCACAGTCCCAAAATGTGTCTGGTAGATAGTGACCAGGCATTGGCAATCCAATAGATGAGTTACTTGCCACTGAAGTCTCAGCCTCTCCTCCTCTCTGCTCTTGTGACGTAAAATGGCTGGTCCAGCTTAGTTTCTGGTCAATTGTAACTCCCAGAATGTTGATACTCAGGGATGTTAGCGAGAGCTTGAGTGCATTAGAGAATGAGTGGTAGGGTATGTGCTGGTTTGTTGCACATGTTGGTGAATTCCACATTATTTCAGCCTGTCTAACGCTATGCGGCAAATTGATATCATGTATACTGTAATACTGCCTCAGTGCCATTGTCAGTCCAGCTGCTCTAGCTGTACACAATTCCCCTGGAGTAGGTGCGACCCTGTGCAGATTAACCCTGAACTGGGGCCGTGACCACAGCAAGCCACACTGTATCAGTAAAAGCTGGGAAGCATATCAGATGTGTGTCGACACATTTGGTTAAGATCACTGGTGAGTAGTGAACAAATGGTGCCTGTCTGTTACCTTACAAACAGGTTTCACATGGGCTTTGACACCAGAAGTTGTGTCAGTGAACCATCCAAACAAACAGAGCCCCTCTCCATTGGATCAGAAATTTCTACGTGAGCAAAGGACGTGTGTCTCATAACAACTTAGATTGAAGAATTGTTAACGTGCAACACAGACTTTGTATCATGAAGTATAAAGTTAGAAAAACAAATTCAATATCATTTTGTTTTCTGTAACTGATTTAAAGAGAAGGAAAGAAAGATTAAATATTTTAAATCTAGGACAATGAACATCAGAAGGAATGATTTCTTGCTTGTAAAAATTCATTTTCACAACCAAAAAGTTATTTGCTACTAAATATGATTTAGAAAAGTGCACTATTATTGGCAAATTTAACAAGAATGTATCGGATAAGTACAATAACCGCACACATTTGTATTTGAATGATATGTCTGTCAGTAACAAATCAGTATAGCACAATTTCTAAAAGAATAGGACATCTTGGGCAGCAAGTTCCTTACTTGCACACTAAACCTCATTTTTGGTTGCTCAAATTAGCCATGTGATTTCAATGTAATAAGCATTTCCATAGCAAAATTTAGCCATTTGCTCAACAAGGAACAAAATCCCAGTCCAGTCATTGGGAGTATTTAATGAGTAGATATCAGGTAATTTCAATATTACAATATTGAGACAACTCATTGATGGAATTAGGACGATTGCTTAATCCAATGAGTCTTAAACAATTCCAGAGAAACTCCACTGCCTGGGGCCTGCTGGAGAGAGTATAGCCAAATTGGATACAAGTAAATTTACTGCATAATACAATTTCAAGCATTTTAATTAATTCATTCACAGAATGTGGGAATTATTGGCTAGGTCAACATTTATTCCCCATTCTGAATTTGCCTGCCCAAGTTGGTACGGACATCCTTTCTGAACCACTGCAGTCCTTGGGGTGAAGGGACATGCACAGTTCTGTTAAGGAGGGAGTTCCAAAATTTTTATCAAGTGATACTGAAGGAGTGATAGAGTTCCAAATCAGGATGGCGGGTGACTTGGAGGGGAGCTTGCAGGTGGTCAAGTTCCCATCTATCTGCTGTCCTTGTCCTTCTAAGTTGATAAGAATCACAGGTTTGTAAGATGTTATTGAAGGAGTCTTGATGAGTTGCTTCAGTGCATCTTGTAGATGGTTCACACTTTTGTCATTATGCACCAGTGGTGAAGGGAGTCAACATGAAGATGAATGGATGGAATGCCATAACAATTTCCATAGCAAAATGTGGACATTTGGTCATCAAAGAATAAAATTCCAGCTCAGGTTTTGGGATAGGTAGTAGGTTGCTTTGTCTGAATGGTTTTGAAAGATTAATGGACAGAACATTGGTGCGAGCATATACTGTATTTGTAAATTTAATTAGAACTTATCTTGTGCTTTGAAAATTTTTTTCTTAAAAATAAGAAATCCAATAAGTAGCAGAAAGAAGACGAAGATAGAGAAGATGACCATGACTGTTAGATATGAGGCATTGGTGAGCGGTTTGGTGTAAGGCTGTTCTGCAGGGATCATATTTGTAAGATTCATCATGTATCCAAGTGTCCAACCAGCATTTGTTCCTTTAATCTGCAAACAATAAAAAAATCTGAGTAACAATGATGCAAATAGACTGCAACATGGAAAGATATGGAAATAGAAGAGAAATGTTATGTGGCTACAATACAGGCAACTGAAAATAGATTAAATCAAACCGATGTTTGCCTATGGATGATTTTCTTCCCAAGTAAGTTGAAAGGCCAAAGAGGAAAGGGAGAGAGAGACAGGATGCTGCAGTGAACAGAAGAGAGGATCTTGGGGAGGGGATCATAGAGGAAGAGAGAGTTTTGCTATAGGAAAGTTGAAACTGGATTTTGACATACAATCATGCTTTTGAGGCTTTTGATTCAAAAGCTGGATATAAATTAAATAAAATTTGCAGGTGATAAATTAGAATAAACAATGGAATCAAGTATTAGAACATGAGCTGGACAAGGTAATTCCATTTATCACAACTAAACACACATTAGAGGGAAAAATTGCTGAGCTATTTGTTTAAAATGATACTAAGGTAAGATGAGAGAGAGAGAGAGAGAGAGAGAGAGACTGAGGAGGAATCTCTTTTTAGGGAGTCAGGTGTGAGAGTAAGCATCACTTCTGTTCAGGGACAGGTCAGCTCCTCTTCTATGGTCACATGTTCATAACATACGTTTGAAGAGAACAGCAAATCAACAGGCAGAAAGCTCTTACCGTCAACCTCCCAGCGTTGAAGGTTCCAGTACCATATTAAAGATAACCAGATAGTCATTCACTCGCTGTGACCCAGGAGCATCCTTACTGCCAGTGTTGGGCAGGCAATAGAACTGTGATGTGATCACCCAGAGGCTCAGCAAGTGGAATATATAAGCTAAGCGTGTAGCAACCAGGAGCTGGGTTGGGTGGGGGTACATCAAACTAGGACCCAGAATTTGAGTGGGCTCATTGTGCTTGGCTTGAGGCTGTGGCCAGGGACAGGGAGGGAAGTGTCGCCAAGGCAGGATAGAGGTAGGGGCAAGGTTGGGGCAGCAGCATTGAGGCCTGTAATTTCTGTCCCTGCCTCATACTGTCATTGTTATGTCAGTTCAGGATGCAGTTGATAGTTACTCAGGAGGGCTCAGGGGCTGGCAATATCCAGGCATGTTCAGAAAATGCCAATGGGTATCTGATCATTCTTCTGTCTGTAGGAAGAAACCGTTCACAGTTGAAGGACAAGGCCTCAGACTTGCTGAATGTGGGGCTGGGGTTGCCACATACTCAGATCAATGAAGGAGCAAGCAGCTGACCTAGCAGGGACGGACCATGCTTGGATTGTACAGATGGAGAGTCTGCACTGTCACAGGAATCCTCCAGTCTGCAGTGATCAGATGTCCTGACAAAGTGAGACATTGTGAAGATTAGGGTGTGTTCGTAATCACTAGCTAAGTTTGTACCAGGTATAACTCCAACCATGAAGAGTTTTCTTCTTCTCTCCATTGACTCAAATCCTTAACAGCACATTTTGTCAACAACTTGATGTCAAATGAGATCACTCTCACCTCTGCAATTCAACTTTTTTTGTCCATGTTTGAACTAAAGTTGTAACGAGGACAGGGTGGTCAGGGCGGGACCCTCAAAACTCCGAGGTGGACACTGGAACCTTGGGAGGAGGAGTAAGAGTAAGCCATTTGGCTCTTCAAGTGTATTTTATCATCCATCTAGATCATGGCAGATCTTCTCATTCCTCACTGTTTCTTTATTATTCCAATAATTCAATATCATTATTATCTAGAAATCTATCAATTACAATTGGTTCTGCTACAACACGGTAGTTCCGTTCTCATGCAATCTAGTGTTATAAGAACATTGCATAACAGCAGCACCATTTAAACTAATGGGACTGGAATCATGTTATAACCAATACACGCTTTAAAAGTTTGCACTTTAGAAACAGCGTCCCCAATTCCTCAAATGCGTTATAGGGAATTTGCATTAATGAAACGTGCATTATAGCAGAATAACCTGTAATTTTTATTTATTCACTCTTGGCATTTGGACATTGTTTGCTGGTCAGTGTTTATTGCACTCTCTAGTTGCACAAGGTAATGGAGAGCTGCTTTCTTGAACCGCTGCAGTCAATGTGAATCAGTGGAGAATTCCAGGATTTTGACCAAGTAACAATGAAGGAATGGTAGTATATTTTCAAGTCAGGGTGGACTGTGGCTCAGATGGGAACTTGGATGTGGCGATAAGCATGGTAACAAAGGATAAGTGTTTTGTCAACCACAAATTCAAAGGACAATGGTTGGCCAATGCACAGCAGCAACCATTCAGACAACATAATGTTAAATGACAGATTGGTCCAAGTATGTCACCAAAGTGTACAGAATTCCGTTCGAAAAGTAGAACATGGTCAGCTTGGACTTGACTGAACCTTGAGTACTATGTTCAGTTCTGGTCATTGAGACATTTGAGAAAAAAAACTAGGATTATCCTCCTTCTTAAAAATCTGAATGTTCAGGAACATTAGATTTTAAGCTCTTCAGATTTGGAAGGAAACATGAAGCATTTAGTCATTTATATAAATGATTTGGATGTAAAATTGGAGGTGTAATGAACAGTGAAGAAGGTTACCTCAGATGTTAGTGGGATCTTGTTCAGAAATGTCCAATGGGCTGAGAAGTGGCAGATGGAGTTTAATTTAGATTTGGGAAAGCAAACCTTAGCAGGACTTATACACTTAATGGTAAGGGCCTAGGGAGTGTTGCTGAACAAAGAGACCATGGAGTGCAGGTTCATTGCTCCTTGAAAGTGGAGTGACAGGTAGATAGGTAGTGAAGACGACATTTGGTGTGCTTTCAGTTATTGACCAGAGTATTGAGTATAGGAGTATGGAGTATAGGTCATGTTGCAGCTGTACAGGACATTGGTTAGGCCACTTTTGGAATATTGTGTGCAATTCTGGTCTCCTTCCTATCAGAAGGATGTTGTGAAACATGAAAGGGTTCAGAAAAGATTTACAAGGATATTGCCAGGGCTGGAGGATGTGAGCTACAGGGAGAAGCTGAATAGGCTAGGGCTGTTTTCCCTGGAGCGTTGGAGGCTGAGGGGTGACCTTATAGAAATTTATAAAATCATGAGGGTCATGGATAGGATAAATAGACAAGGTCTTTTCCTTAGGGTGAGGAAGTCCAGAATGAGCGGGCATAGGTTTAAGGTGAGAGGAGAAAGATATAAAAGGGACCTAACGGGCAACGTTTTCACACAGAGGGTGGTGCATGTGTGGAATGAGCTGCCAGCGGAAGTGGTGGAGGCTGGTACAATTTACAACATTTAAAATGTATCAGGACGGCTATATGAATAGGAAGGGTTTAGAGGGATATGGACCAAGTGCTGGATTAGGTTAGGTTATCTGGTCAGTATGGATGAATTGAACCGAAGGGTTTGTTTCCGTGCTGTACATCTCTATGACTCTGACTCAGACTTACTGAATGGTCACAATGCAGGAGGAGGCTCAGAGTATTTCAATTGTATGGATAGGTCAAGGTATCATAGAATTTAACTATAGAAGTTAAGATTAATAATGATAGGAGGAACTGATCAATACATGAATGGATTCCCAGAGCAATGCAACAATAAACACTGGAACATTTAAGAACCAGTGTAGGTAGTAAATGAAGATGTTGAAATTATTCTGGCCAATGGACTGAGGTGGAATCCATGTCCTCCCTAAACTAAAATTATGACATAGAGATAGAGATGTACAGCACAAAAAAAGACCCTTCGGTTCAACTTGTCCATGCCAACCAGATGTCCCAACTCAATCAAGTCCTACCTGCCAGCACCTCCCATATCCCTCCAAACCCTTTCTATTCATCTGACCATCCAGGTGCCTTTTAAATGTTGCAATTGTACTAGCCTCCACCATCTCCTTTGGCAGCTCATTCTATACACGTACGACCCTCTGCATGAAAAACTTGCCACTTAGGTCTCTTTTATATCTTTCCCTTCTCACCCTAAACCTATGCCCTATAGTTCTGGACTACCCCTCCCCAGGGAAGAGACTGTCTATTTATTCTATCCATGCCCTTCATGATTTTCTAAACCTCTCTAAGATCACCCCTCAGGTTCCAACACTCCAGGGAAAACAGCCCTAGCCAATTCAAGCTCTCCCTATAGCTCAACTCCTCCAACCCTATAGCTCAACTCCTCCTCCAACAGTGCACTGTACTCAATACTCTGACCAATAAAGGAAAGCATACCAAACACCTTCTTCACTATCCTATCTACCTGCGACTCCATTTTCAAGGAGCTATGAACCTGAAATGCAAGGTCTCTTTGTTCAGCAACATTCCCTAGGACCTTACCATTAAGTGTATAAGTCCTGCTAAGGTTTCCTTTCCCAAAATGCACCCAGCTCACATTTATCTAATTTAAACTCCATCTGCCACTTCTCAGCCCATTGGCCCACCTGATCAAGATCCCATTGTAATCTGAGGTGACCTTCTTTGCTGTCCACTACACCTTCAATTTTGGTGTCATCTGCAAACTTACTAACTATACCTGCTATACTTACATCCAAATCATTTATATAAATGTCAAAAAGTAGTGGACCCAACACCAATCCTTGTGGCACTCCACTGGTCACAGGCCTCCAGTCTGAAAAACAACCCTCCACCACTACCCTCTGTCTTCTACCTTTGAGCTAGTTCTGTATCCAAATGGCTAGTTCTCCCTGTATTCCATGAGATCTAACCTTGCCAACCAGTCTCCCATGGGGAACCTTGTTGAACGCCTTACTGAAGTCCATATGGATCACATCTACTGCTCTGCCCTCGTCAACCCTCTTTGTTACTTCTTCAAAAAACTCAATCAAGTTTGTGAGACATGATTTCCAACATACAAAACCATGTTGATGATCCCTAATCAGTCCTTGCCTTTCCAAATACATGTACATCCTGTCCCTCAGGATTCCCTCCAACAACTTGTTTACCACTGACGTAAGGCTCACTGGTTTATAGTTCCCTGGTTTACCCTTACCACCATTCTTAAACCATGGCACCACGTTTGCCAACCTCCAGGCTTCCGGCACCTCACCTATGACTATCGATGATACAAATATCTCAGTAAGAGGCCAACAATCACATCCATAGCTTCCCACAGAGTTCTAGGGTACATCTGATCAGGTCCTGGGGATTTATCCACTTTTATGTGTTTCAAGATATCCAGCACTTCCTCCCCTGTAATATGGACATTTTTCAAGATGTCACCACCTATTTCTCTACATTCTATATCTTCCATGTCCTTTTCCACAGTAAACACGGATGCAAAATGCTCGTTTATTATCTCCCCCATTTTCTGTGGCTCCACACAAAGGCCACCTTGCTGATCTTTGAGTGGCCCTATTCTCTCCCTAGTTACCCTTTTGTCCTTAATCAATTTGTAAAAACCCTTTGGATTCTCCTTAATTCTGTTTGCCAAAGGTATCTCATGACCCTTTTGGCCCTCCTGATTTCCTTCTTAAGTATGCTCCTACTGCCTTTATACGCTTCTAAAGATTAATTTGATCTATCTTGTCTATACCTGACATATGCTTCCTTCTTTTTCTTAACCAAACCATCAATTTCTTTAGTGATCTAGCATTCTCTACACCTACCAGACGTTCCTTTCACCCTAACAGGAATATACTTCGTTATCTTATTTCTGAAGTCTTCCCATTTTTCAGCCGTCCCTTTACCTGCGGACATTTGCCCCCAATCAACTTTTGAACGTTTTTGCCTAATACTGCCAAAATTAGCCTTCCTCCAATTTAGATTGGTGAAGGGGGGAAATCAGGATTTGGTTAGGGTTAGAAGACAGACAGCAGAGTTTTGGATGTGCAGAAGATTATGGAGGATGGAAGGCGAGAGTCCAACTGGGGATGTAGAAAGCTCTCGTTGGGAGGAGGTAAAGCGCATATTTCAGCAGTAGATGAGTAGGTGGTGCAGGTGGCAATGGGCAATATTATAGGTGTAGTGGTCAGCAATGCTTCGAGATACGGAGAAAAATGATAAATACGATACAAACCTTTCTCAAAAACATGATTGTTTTCCAATTACTGGAGGTAAAATTGTAATTCTGCAGGAGGCTGAGGATATATTGTCCAGCAAAGCAGTTTTCACTCAGATATTTTTCATTTGTTGAGAATGAATTTTTAACCTATTAAAGAATAAATTGATATGATGAAGAGAAACCAAATATGCAACTCCTGTGATTAATTCACATATTCATTTCTTTTAATTACAACACAAGGGATGCAGAAATTAGATTGTCAGGCAAATACTATTGTAAACTGGGGAACTTGTAGCTACAGCAGCGTCAAACAACATTAACAGAGCCAATCCCAAGATCAAGCTACCACTTAGATGCTTTGGAAAATGTATTTGTAAATAGTGTACAGGCTGGTGTGTTGTCATCATGTGACTGCTTCCTCCACTCTAAGTACTTTCACTTTCATTGGGTGCAGGTAATAAACACTTCTCTTGAAATTGCATCAGAGTCCAACAGAAATTGTGCTGATTTTCTGAGCTGAGAGAGAGCCAGTTCCTTTATTTTTTAGAAAGAAAGCAAAGAATTAAAATCACATTCTGCATCTACGAAGTGCTGAGTGTGAGAGAATAGGTGTGAATTGTCCATTCCCTGATACTATAGAAAATTAAAGGAATGAGACAGAGCTGGAATTTTTTTTAAAATTTTCTTTGTCAAGACTATGAAATAGATGCAAAAAACAAGACAGATCAAATAAGAGCAGCAATCCTGCTTTCAGTGCTGAGAAAGGTAGACAGGATGGTTAAGGCAGTGTTGAGCATGCTTGCATTCATTGCTCAGAGACCAGTGAGTATAAGAATTAGACTGTCATGTTCAGGTTCTCAGGACATTGGATGAGGTCACTTTTGAAGTACTGTAGCCCTGCTACAGGAAGGACATTATTAAATTGGAGAGGGTTCAGGAAAGATTTACTAGGGTGTTGCTGGAACTGGAAGGTGTGTGTTACGGAAAGGCTAGAAACTTTTACTGCAATGAAGGTTAAAGGGTGACCTTATACAGGTAAAATCATGAGGGGGCATAGATAAGGTGACTAGCAAAGGTCTTTTCCTTAGAGAGGAGAGTTCAAAACTAGGGGACATTTTTTTAAGGAGCGAGGAGAAAAATTTAAGAGACCCAAGGGGCAACCTTTTCTACAGAGGGTAGTTTGTATGTGGAATGAACTGCCAGAGGAAGTAGTGGATGCAGACACAATTAGAATGTTTGAAAAGACATTTGGATAAGTTCATGAATATAATAAAATGTTTGGAGGGTTATGGATCAGACAGACAAATGTGATTAGTTTCAGTTCAGGAAACTTGGTCAGCATGGACTGAAGTGACTGTTTCTATGCTGTATGACTCTAAGCTGCTAGATCTCACTGAGGAGCAAATAAAACAGACTGAAGAAATCTGAGGCCTTGAAAACATTCATAAGTAACACTGATATAGAGAGTTCAATGTAAGTTATGCAGACGGCCATCCGGAGAGTATTGATCAGTATGAGATCACACTGTTGCATCTGGCTGAATCCTTTGAGTTTGCACAACTGAAAGATGATCCCAAAAAGATAACAGTGTCTTAGGCATTAGTAATTCCACTGTGAGAACATGTCTTCTGAGAGAGGTAATGTTTACTATTAAGAGCTATTGACATGTGCTGAAGATCACAGGTGGTCAAGTATCAGCTGAAGTGAATTAATGAAAGAACAGATAAGGAACTGCATTATGCTGATAGACATTCCAGGTTGAATGAAATCAACATGTAAAAATATTTGCAGAAAATAAACAACAGAAAAATACCAGAGGGAAAGGTGAAAGGAAGTTTGTCCAGTGTGGAAAAACCAGTGTTGTAACCACAAGAAGCAGAATTACTTTGCATTCAAAGTGTAACTAGAAAGAAATAAAAGCTGATCAAGATGATTGCTGAAGAGATGTCATCCAAAATTCTGACGAACTGACTTTATGATGATACAGACTTTATAACTATGACATGTTGGCATTGTGAGTTCTAGAGGTGATAAATACTTCGTGACTGTTAACCAGAAGGAGACATGTAAGACATCATCATGAGCTTCACAGACCTGTATGAGTGGGTTAAGGCAGTGACTTGAAAATTATGGTAAGGTTGAGATTATATGTTGGAATGATACTTTTCCCAAAGAGGAAAAGTGAAGCTGAGAGCTCAGTCCACAGAGAAGAAAAATAAGCCACAGAGAGGAGACACTGGACAAATTCTTCTCCTCTCAGCTGAAGCAAGTCTAAACTTGCTAAGACTGCTAACCCCAACACTTGCCAGAAATGATCTGAGCATTTTGCAGACCCCAATGCCAGACTGCGGACGAGATCCCATATGATTACAAAGCTGTTTTTATAGATACAGAATAAGGGGTCACACATTGAAGATAGAAAGGAGGAGGAATTTCTTTTCAGAAGGTAGTGAGAATTTGTGGAATTCTTCACCACAGTTAGAGGCAGAGTTACGTATGTGCCACACTGATAGATTTTTAATCTGTAAGGAAAGGAAGGATTATAGGGAAAAGGCAGGAAAGCAGAGCAGTGGGTTATCAAGTCAGCCATGATCTCATTGAATGGTAGAGCAGACTAGATGGACTGAATGGCCTACTTCTGTTCCTATGTCTTATGGTCGCATAAGGTCTTGGATATCTTACTGGTGAATGTCATCTCAATGTGAATGAGAGTGAGACCAATGCAAAATCTGCCAAGGAGAGCTCCATATTCCTTCAGTCCAGCTTAAAAGTCAGGATAGAAGAGAAAGAAAACAAGGGAGTGATCAAGAAAGTAATAACTCCTCCAGTCTGGATTAGCAGCATGATAGCAGTGAAAAAAAAGGAAGAATGAGAGAGTTCACAGATCTAAAAGTATCTCAATAAAGTTTTTGAATAGATTTCATGACCACATTCCAATCGATGAAGAAATTTCACAACAATTTGATGAGGGAAAAATCTTCACTTAGTGTGAAGGATGGTTACTGGCAAGTGAAGCTGAATAAAAGCAGCAGTTTTCATAGAATCTACCTACATTCTGGTCTCCATTCAAGAGATAATGCTCTTGATCCTCATGGCAGTTGGTCTTTCCACCAGTCCTAGAGTGAATCAATGCAGACAGCATATGATAAATCAGCGAGATTCCCAGAGTGGAAGCTATTGTGGATGATCAATAAGATTACACTATGGATATGATAAAAGAGGACATCACAGACCACACAAAAATCTAGTCAGTCAGCTTGATAGAATTCACAAGAATACCTGAAGCTGAACAAAAAGATGCAATTAAAAGACAAATTTTAAGTACATGGATCATGTACTAAGTGCAAGTGATTTTGTCTAGATCCTAACTGAGATGGTGAGAGGTGGAACAAACATTCAGCAATCAGCAGGTATGAAAGCAGTGAAAAGACTTTTTTGGATTTGTGGACTATTTATGAAAGTATTTGCCCTAATTTGTCAGCAGAGTGTGGAAATCTTTGCAAGCTCACTGCCAAGGTATTGGGGCACAGAAGAAGATGCTGCTTTCACTCTAATCAAACAACTAGTGATGGCCCCAGTGCCAAGGTATTCAGGCTACAATGAAGGCTTAATGTTCTGCCAATGAGACAGGAGTAGGAGCAACCTTTGCGCAGCAAGGGCAACCAATTACATTTGTATTTGGGGCATCAACGTGAACAGAATGATGCTACACTCAGACCAAGGAAGAGTGTGTAGCTATTGTCTTTGGTTGTGAGTATTTTAATCAATACCTGTTTGGGAGAGGCATAAACTACTTCAAAGCATCTTCCTCAAAACTGTTTTGTCACTCCAAAGCATCTGCAAATAATGCTTCTTTGTTTGGAGAGATATAATTTGGATATGACATACAAGTACATGAAAGAGATGTTCATTGACAATGTACCATCAAGAGCAGCATTTCTGAGAAGACAGTTGAAGATGCGAAGATAGAGTGTGAAATCTTCCAATTTGATTGAGAAGTAATAGTTTGACTTTCTCTGGAAGTTCTCAACCCAACAGATGTTGAATTTGTAGGACAAGCTTCTGACCAAAATCAAGCAAGCTTAATAACGAGATGCAGCACTCCAAGTTCTGCAAGATGTAGTGACTATGGCTTGAGATCTCCAAGGCAAAACATGTTGTTCTAAGATAGCATTGGGCATACAACGGTGAACAGATAGTCCAAGATAAAATTTTGTACAAATAAAATAATGTTCCCATGTCTTACAGGATGAGAAAAGAGATGCTGAAGTACTTCCATGCAAACATTACAGTAATGATTTTAGTCTGAGGAAGACAAGAGGAGTGCTCTACTGACAAAACATGAGCCATGAGATTCAGGATCAAATCAGCCAGTGCAGTGCCTGTAATGATTATCAAGCTAAGCAAAGTAAAAAGCCACTTACAATATGTGACATCCAAGACAGACCATAGATGAACCTTGGAGTAGATGTGTTTACTCTCATAAGATTATCTTGTCTATTAATGACATTAACCACTGTTCTGACTACTGAGAGTTAGACCAGCTAACATCAGTGACTACTAGAGAGACTGTAGAATTCCTGAAAGCATACTTTTGACATTACAGCATTCCTTGATGAGTGACTTAGGCCCTCAGTTCATTAGTGAAGAAAGATTGGGAAATTCAACACCATGCATTATCTCCACACTATCCCCAGTCAAATTAAAAGACTGAAGCAACAGTGAAAATCAGGAAAACCATAAATATTAGTAAGAGTGTATGATAAAATCAAGGTGAAATGACAGAAAGCCAAATTTCACTTTCATAGATCTGCCAAATCATTGACAGAAGTGGAGAGCCAGAGTGCAAATGTTCAACACTCAACAAGAGTAAGCCCACATGTCAACTTGATACCTGTGCAGAGTAATTGTCACATCAACCATACACAGTGAATGTGAATTAGAAATATAACATCACAACTGTAGACCTATGTACAAGTTTTGAAGTTGTTCCTTCACATCAGCAACTGATCAGGAAGATGTCATCCCACCATCTACCCCAAGTATAGAACAATTATCAGTCCCATGGGTTGGCTGTTCCTCAACAAAGGAAATGGCTCAGCAACAACAAGTACTGTTGTATTATAGAGAAGATTCCAGATCAGATAGGCCTGTACCTTCAAGACATTATATGGCATCATGACATGTGATGTTCTGGTATAAAGGTACACGTTTCCCTGCAGTCACTCTGTCATTGAATCAGTGTAGAATCTTCAGCCAGTCAGCTCTGTGTATGCAATGTACAGTTACATCATTAAACAGAGAATACAGACTGCTTGCAACCTATAATATTGTAGGCATGTAAATAGTTATTATAAATTGACTTCCAGACATCTGTCTCAACAAGAACCTGGCTTTCTGTGGTAAATACTACATGAACTAACATACAGAAAACCACACAGTGAGACAGTTACCATGTGACAACACTCCTTTGAGAAGAAACCTAATCCTAGGAACAAGTAGATCCCAGACAAACCACCAACCACATGCACATGTACCATTCGTAAACATGCACAATTTAAGGATGGTGTGCATAACTAACCTGCAGAGACTTCCAAAAATGGGATTAGCTAGAATTAAGACAGTTTGTTAGTGGATTTTCTTTGTGAACTACTGAGAGAGGGTAACACGTGGCTACAAAATTTTAATGCATGTGATTTTTTAAAAATGAAAATGGAGACGTTTGGGGAAATGCAGCGATACCTATTGGCTGGCTTGCTGTAGTCATATGACCTCTATGGCTGCTAAATGATTTCATTTGAGTTGGGGCACCTATTAAACATATTACTTCAAACATTCCTACTGATAAGAAAAAGAAAACTAAGATAAGAAAATAAAGTGAGGAATGAAAGAACCTGAAGGAGGGTGGAGGGAAGGCTACAAGCATTGGAATGTAAAAAGAATAGAGAAATATTGTCCTTTTGAGGATTACTGGCTGTAGCTTTCTGCTCTTATATTTGCTTTCCTGGTTGGGAAGCAGCAATATTGGACCAGATCTTCTATTTTCTCATGAAAGTTTGTAACTGCTTCTTCAGAAGTCAAGGCTGTTGTATGATGCCACTCTCATCAGTGTCGTGACTATGTACCCGGACTTACCTCAGTCAGCTCAATCCGAAGGCAAATGGCAAATCCCATGGACTTCTTTCTGAATTCTACCTACTAATCCTCTTGTACTGAGAGTTCCTATTGGTACATGCCTGAGATTTTGCAATAAAATTGATTTCTCTTGCAGTAGTAAACTCCAGCTTCAGTAAGGGCCAACCAGTACTGTGTCAGTCCCAGCCCTTAACTGCACTCTCTGATTCTGAGGCAGGAATAGCTTGTGTTGTCGAAGTGACACATCAGGCCAAAGAGCTCACACCTACCTCAGCCCATGGCTTCAAACAGAATGCCTTCACCCTTTGCTGTGCTGTGGACAAATCATAAGGCTTTTCACTTGTCAGATTAAAAAAGTCCATCACAAAATAATATGCAGAGAATGCCTGTGGGAACAGAAGGAGAAATGGAATAAGGAAAATAAACTTTGATTAGTCAGCATTCCTCAACCATGATTGTCCCACAAACCTTAACTATTCTCCAGAATATTGTTCAACTTTTAAAAAGATGTTTGATTTTCTCCTGCAATACATGGATAGGAAATCCCAGGATATAGTCACAGGGACCAGTGCTATAATACCTTATTGAATCTCACAGTATGGAAAGAGGCCTCTCAGCCAAAGTAAATTCGACAATGGGTTAGCTCTGACAGGAGAAATAAGAAGAAATAAAGTGGAGTGCTGTGTGATTTCAGAAAAATTGTTTTTACATTGAAATGAATTATCTACAAAATGGTTTAGAGTGGCCTGATTATGTCACGCTGAAACTTGAGCAATATCAAGCTGAGAGAAAAACAACAACATGATACTAAGGAGATACAGATACTGAGCACGTATGTGTAGACTAACAGGAAAGGACAAAAATCAGGAACCTGTGCATGGTAATGTCAGCGAAGATCATAAAAGCATCAAAGAAAGTAGCTGAGAAGGGTTTGAAATTGTCTGGTCTGTTATTATAGCAAATTGTTAAACAGATGATTGGGGTTAATTGATTGAGTGGATAGAAAAGAATACAGCCTTGACAAGCTCTGCATGTAAACTGCTTATTAATTGGAGACATGTGTGGTTTAATGGTGGTGGGTAAAGTTGAAAAGTAACACAGGTGGTTAGGTGATTGGAAAATAATCGTGTGAAAGCACTTCTGTACTGTGTCACTGAGGGAACACCTGTTTACATTGTTTAGTTTAGAATGAGAGAGTTTCATACAATATACATAATACTTACTCCAAATTTTCCATGGACCTTTGGCTGATAAACCCCATTAAATGAACAGCTGCTCCAGGTACAAACACTGAAATTAAAGATGCTTCTGATGTAGCGATCGCATTGGTCAAAGTTCCCTGTCCCAATGATCCTCACCATTTGCTGAATTATATTGTGCTGTGCAGATGTGCATGGACTATTAAATAATTCAGTCACATTGATTGTTCTTATGTATCCTTTGTTAAAACAGGGGTTCAAAATGGTTCCATTGTCAGTGATCTGAAAAGAAACAAAAAGTCAAACTATTCAATACAGCTAATACTTAATCTGCACACACAGAGCATCTAAATTTTGCGCTGATGTTTGTAAGGTCTATGCTAGCATGCATACAATCTGTTTAGGAGCTGGACTGTTGGAAAGCCAATGGCAGGATGAATTTGAGATTAACTTTAAAGATTTTAGCCTGCTACCGCATGGTGAGACAGTGGCAAAGTGGTATCTTCACTGAACTCATAATTCTAAGGCCCACATTTATGTTCAAACTCCACCTTAGCAGATGGTAAAATGTGAATTAAATTAAGAAACCTAGAATTTAAAAAGCTGATCAAGTGACAGTCATGTATCCACAGTCAATTGCCATAAAAATCAATCTGGTTCACTAATGTCCTTTAGGGAAGGAAAACTATTGCCCTTACCTGGCCTACATGTGATTCCAGATCTACAGCAATTTGGTTGACTCTGAATTTCCCTCAGAATTGTAAAAAAACTAGCATCCAAATTCAGCAGGTAACAGGGAAGACAAATGGAATGTTGGCATTTATTTTGAAGGGAATGGAGTATAAAAAATTTGGAGGTCTTGCTGAAAGTTTACATGGAATGGGTCAGATCACCTTTGGAATATTGTGAACAGTTTTGGTCCCCTTATCTAAGAAAATATACATTTCCATTGGAGGCAGTGCAGAGAAGGTTCAGTTGGTTGATCCTTGGCATGGAGAAATTTTCTAATGATGAGAAGTTGAGTAGATTGGGCCTATACTGATGGGAGTTTAAAAGAATGAGATGCAATCTTATTGAAACATTCAAGATATTCAGGGAGTTTGACAGGGTAAAGGTTGTTTCCCTTGTTCTAGAGTCTTGGACCAGAGGGCCTAATCTCAGAATATGAGGTTGCCCACTGAAAACAGATGAAGAAGATTTCCTTCTTTCAGTGGTACTGAATGTGTGAAATTCTTTACTGCAGAGAGCTGTCAAGATTGGGTCAGTAAGTGTATTCAAGACTGAGATAGACAGATTTTCAAACAGGAAAGGAATCAAGAGTTTTAGGGAAAAGACAGGAAATGGAGTGGAAGATTATCAGACCAGCCATGATCTGATTGAATGGTGGGGTATTTCAATGGGCTGAATGACTTACTACTATTCCTGTGGTCCTATGGTCCTGTGGGCTCTGAAACAGCCGAAGCAAGCCACTTAGTTCAAAGGCATTTAGGGATGGGTGATGCCAGCGACTCCTACATCGCTTCAAAAGAACATAGAGAAAGAAGCTGTGCAAATAGTAATTCTCCTCCAAGCTGCTTTAGAAAAAAAACATTTTTTTCAGAAGGAGTCAAATTTAAAACAGCAGCAAAAATGGAGCTGACTGCAAAAGCTTTGGGTAGATTTTAAGAATATTCTACTCATAAACAGCTGCAACCTATGTACAAGGTTATCATGGATTAAAAAATAAAGTTGGTGCACAAGTATGAAAACAGTAGTTTGTATGCCTCCAGAGGATCTGGTGTATCCTGATATTCCCTTAAAATGGATAGGTTACGTTCAACAACAATTTAATCTTATGATTCCCTCCAACGTGACAAAACACGTGAAGACATTTCACAGAGTGTAATCAGACATCTGAGCTAAAGAATAAGATAGTGGGAACAGTGACCAAAAACTTGTTCAAAGAGGTACATTTTTAGGACTGTTTTAAACAAAGAGAGGGATTGGAAATATTAGGAGTAAGAACATAAGAACAGGAGTAGACCGTTCAGCCTAACAAGCCTGATCCACCATTTATAACAACTATGGCTGATCGAATACTTCAACGCCTTTTACCTCCCTTATCCCCATAACCCTGTATGCCACTGTTAATCAGAAATCTATAAATTTCTATTGTAAACATACTGGAAAAGACTGAACTTCCACAGTCTTCTGTGTTAGAGAATTTCAAATGCTCACAATCCTTTGAATAAAAAATTCCTTCTCATCTCAGACCTAAGTGGCATCCATTTTAGGAATCTTATTTTTAAATAAATATACTTGAAACTCAAAACTTGAGAGAAAAGAGATCCAGTTTGCCCAATCTCTCTTCATAGGATTGTCCTACCATCCTAGGAGCATGTTTGGATGGACGTTGGCCTTGGCAGTTACATTCATTTAAACAAGTAGCAGCATGGGTCACTCAGCCCCTTGAGACTGGTCTGCCATTCAATAAGATTCTGATTGTTACCTCAAATCTGTATTTCCACTTACGCCAATAACCTTTCACTATTTTGCTTAACAAGACTATTCACCTCGGGCTTAAAAATGTTCAAAAGCTCTGCATCCATTATCTTTTCAGAAAGCGAGTTCCAAAGACTCATGACACTGTGTGAAAGCATTTCGCTTCATCTCTGTTTTAAATGGTGACCCCTGAATTTTAAACCCTGGTTCTAGATTGTCTATGAAGAGAAAACTACCTCTCCACACCAGCCTTGTGAAGACTTCTCAAGATCCTGTTCGTTTCAATGAAGTCACTTCTAACTCTTCTGTACACAAGCACATAAAAGCTTAGCCTGCCCAACCTTTCCTCCTAAGACAATTCATCCATTCCAGATATTAGTCTAGTAAACCTTCTCTGAACTGCCTTCAACTCATTTATCTCCTGTCTTTCAAAAGGAAATCAATACCATACACGGCACTCCTGATGCAGGATTACAAATGCCTTGCATGATTGAAGATGAAGATATGGTTACCAATGGTCGGCTGAAAGAAGTTGAGAATGCATAAGAATAGGAGGATCATGTTTTTTGGAAGGTTGTTGGGCTGATGATAGTATGGCCAATGAAAATTAAACATACTTCTGGGCTTATTCTGCTTCTTCTCCCCACAGCCTTATCCCCTTGTCCATTCTGCAACAAATGATAGAGTGTAATGAAAAACCCAACAGAACAGCAATTGCCAACAGCTTTGAGGTACTCTGAGCATATTTTGTTGCAAATATTTTGCTATCTAGACAAAGATTCATAGAGTCATAAAGTTCAAGAAATGACTTTCTATGAATATATAACTGTCATTTTGCATAAAAATGGAACATACCAACTGTAGTCAGTTTGGGACAGATCACAAAGGTGTTGCCAAGAAATTTAAGGGGATGGTCAACATGCCAAAAGAATTCTGGGTTGAAATTTGAGTAGGAGTCAGACCAGGATCAAGTGGTCAAGAAGAGATGGTCAAGGGAATAAGTTCTTCCTCATTCTCCACTGATCATTTTCAAGATCATTTTTCAATATTAAAAGGAACCTGAACCATCCACATCTTGACCTTCATGCCAAACATCATTCATAACTAAATTTTGTTTTCTACATTCCTGACAAAAGGCTGCATGATTGTATTAAGGCTCACAGGCTCTTGTCTTTCAATCATCTTACTGGAAGCAAGATTTGGGAAGTAGTCTTTTGGTCTGTTTCTGGTTTCTTCCAGTCTGGCACAACTGTTGACTTGTATCCATTTTTGGCTAAATTTCACATCCAAATTAAAATATATTGTGCGGTGTTCATTTTCTTTTTATTGTTAGGTTCTCATTCATGGATATCAAAAAGGCTTTGGATATATATTTGAAACAGAAACTTTGCAGGTCTTTAGGGAAAAGAACAATGGAGGAGAACTAACTGGATACCTCTTTCAGAGAGCCAACACTGTCACAATGGGCCAAATAGCCTTCCTTTACGTTGTATATTTCCATGATTCTAAACCAGGAACTCTTAGTTTAAAAGTCTCCACTCCTGGATACACCCTAGCTCATCAATGCCAATTGTAAAGAAGTATAAGAATCATTCTCTACACTTTTGATTGTGAACTGAAATGGAAACATTGTTTTAAAATCAAGGATTGTGAAAGCAGTTGCTACACTTTTAAAAACAAGTTACTGAAACTAATTTTGTGTGATACATACACTGCTGTTTTATTTTAGTTGGGACATAGCTGTTTGTTGATGGCCTGGCATCAATCTGGGCACTTATTTTTTTCAATGCATTCAGATACATTGTGATATACATCTGGGAGTCAGACCTCCTGCCTAAGAGGTAGGGACATTGCCACTGTGCCACAAGAGCCCTCCATCAGTGTGTGCATGTAGAATGAATCAATTGTTCTTACTAAGTACAGGAATCTGGGGTTTTTTTCTGTTAAATAGATTCTAACAGACAGGTAAATCAGTGACTTTGCAAGCACTAATTTAAGCGTTAACTTTTGTGGTGACGATAAGTAGTAGTGCAGCTTGTGAATCAGCACACTTTTCCAAGTGACAAGAGAATGAGGACTCATGCTGCATTATTTTGAAGTACTGTAGTGACAATGATTTTAGTATGGTATTCGTCAATGATGAAGATAAAGACCAGGTTCCGTACTACAAATAAGAAATGGGTCAGATGTTGCAAATTTCCTGCAGGTGGCAGCATTGATCCTGACAGTCTTTCACTCCAAAAAATTTGGAACTTGATTTGGCAAGTTGGTAGAAGTGAATCTGCCTGCTTAAGCTAAGAAGACAGATAGAATTAAAGTACTAACAGAGCATTTTGGTTGAGTAGAAAAGCAAGAAGGATCATGCACTCCAGGTAGTGAAACATTCGAATTAGGTAATATTGAATTACAGTTAAAGCAACTTGAACTAAAAAAATTTAATTTAGGTAAAACTCCGTTATCTCACTTTTTAGATTAGAATCAATCTAAACATCATGGCATAGACAGAGAACACAGGGGGCCAACACCTTCAACATATTGTCTAGCTATCACCATTGTTAACAGCTAACCCGAGAATGCAGCTTTTTTAAAAAAAGTTTGTGATTTACACATGAAAGAAGTGAAACTATCACTGTATTCTAACAGATGAAAGGCTTAACAATCAATTTTTCAATGTATAATTTCAGTTACAACACGCTGTAAATATTTGCTATAAATTCTGTGTGTTAGGATTGAGCCCTCCACTATCACCTGATGAAGGAGCGTCGCTCCGAAAGCTAGTGTGCTTCCAATTAAACCTGTTGGACTATAACCTGGTGTTGTGTGATTTTTAACTTTGAACTAAAAAGGCTTGAGATGAAATTCCAAGGAGCAGAAAAAGACAAAACAAGAGGAGAATTGAGAAGGAAAATGGTATAGAACTAAAGACAGGAAATGTAAATAATAAAATTAAAATTAGAGTGGCAATGGAAAAGGAAGACAAGAGCAAGAAAAAGAGAGAACATGAATATCAGTTGAAAATGATGTCTGTTAAAAAAAAACAAGAGATGCCAATGCATGTTCTGATGAGGAGAATCCAGTTCATAATCTAAATTCCAGAAAGGAAATGTTTACATTTGTTTGGGTTCTGGCAAAATTTGTGGAAAAGAATGTGGAGACATTCTGACCGGTTGACAAGTAAAGAAATGGAAATTTACACTTTGTTGTCACAGGAATTTCAAGGAATTGGAATGCTGTAAACAAAACAACATATGAGTTGGCTCCATATGAGTTAGTGCCTGAGGCATTATAGGTTTTGAAAATTAAAGAACAGCCTAGGCAAAATGAATTTTTAGAAGTAATTTTGACAGGTGAATATAAATATTAGGACCTGAATCACAGAAACAGGAACAGGAGTAGGCCATTCAGTTTGTCAAGCCAGCCTATTCAATAGTATCAAGGCTGATTGAACATTTCAATATCTTTTATCCATCCCATAATCCTGTGTGTCATTGGTAAGCAAACATATATCAATCTCTACCTTAATTATACTCAAAGACTAAGCTTCCACAGCCCTCTATGGTACAGAATTTCAAATGCTCATAATTGTCTGAGGAAAAAAAAATTCTCGTACCTAAGTGGCATCCCCTTATTATTAAATTGTGCCCTCTGGTTTGAGACTTTCCAACCAGTAGAAACATCTTACCTGCACCTACCTTGGCTATTCCTTTAAGTATTTTGTAAGGTTCAATGTCATTCCTCTCATTCTTTGAAATTCTAAAGAATACAGGTTCAGTTTGCCAAATCCCTCTTCATAGAATTGTCCTGTCATCTGGGAGCAAGTCTGCTTAATCTTTGTTGCATATCCTTTATGGAAATAATATTTTTCCTGAGATAAGGTGACCTTGAGCACACAGTACTCAAGGTGTGGTCTAACCAAATCCCTGCACAAATGAAGCAAGGCTTCATTACTCCTGTACTGAAATCCTCTTGCAATAAAGGCTCTTCCTAATAGCTCACTGCATTTGCATGTTAACCTTCTGTCACTTATCATCAAGGACACCTAGGTTCCTTTGTATATATACCCTTTCCAACCTCTTACCAATGGAGAAAAGGTCTACCTATCCAATCCTCCTTCCAAAGTGGATAATCTCACATTTTTCCACATTATACTCAACTATCATGTTCTTGCCCATTCACTGATCCTGTCCAAATCCTCCTGAATCCACTTTGCATCTTGGTCACATTACACATTTCCATTTTGCTTTGTAACAATTCCAAACTTGAAGGTGACACAGTCAGTCAGTTTTCACATCCAGATCTTTGCTATATTTTGTGAACAATTGAGGCCCAAGTACTGATCACATCCTGCCATTAAGAAAAAGACCCCTTTGTTCCTACTGTTTTCTGTCTGTCGGTCAATAATAATCCAGGCTAGTACATTACCTCCTATCCCATTAAATGTTCTAATAAGCCCCCTGTGAGGAACTTTAATAAAAGCATTCTGAAATAACATCCATTGGTTCAAAAGTATCAATTCCGTTAGTAACAGTTAAGGTCCCTCTAATTATTTTTTCTACTGTGTGGACTTCCAAGGTCCTTGTGTGGCAACAGCTTCCAAAGCGGAATGTCAATGCTCAGCACAGTGTCAGCAATCTGATTGGCATGCACAGAACCTCTGAACAGCTGCACAGCGGGAACGTTAGCAACATTTTCAAAAACTTTCAACAAACTTGCCAAGCATGATTTTCCTTTTCAGAAATACAATCTGTCTATGACCAAAAAGATCATTATCATCCAAGTGCCTATTTATCATTTGCTTTATAATAGATTTCAGAATTTTCCCTACTACTAATATGGCTAACAGGTCTGTAAAATAGGAGCAACAGTGGAGGATTTGGTACTTCAAGCCACCTCGGTCATCCAGTATGTTCATGTCTGATCATCCAACTCAGTGCTCTATTCCTGCTTTCTCCCCATTACTTTTTGATCCCTTTAGCCCAAGAACTATTTTCTCCTCAAATGCAATCAATGTTTTGGCCTCAGTTGCTCTGGGGCAGAGCATTCCATAAGCTCACCACTCTCTGGGTGAATAATAAATATCTCCTCATCTCAGTCCTTAATGGCTTATCCTATGTTCTTACAGTGTGACCTCTGGACTTCCGTATCATCGAGAACATCATTCCTGCATTTATCCTGTCTCGTCTTTTTGGTATTTTATGGGTTTTAAATGAAAGCCAAAGGTTATCAGCCTGACACCGACTCTCCAATTGGACCTGGGGCAGCAAAATGGAAAGGCAGATGGTGTCTCTCTCTCTCTCTCTCTCTCTCTCCCCCCACCCCCCCCCCCCCCCCCCTTTTCTCTGCAGTCAAACTATTTTGAGCCTGAGGAAAGCTAGTTACTTTCACCAGTTGTTGTAAGCTGTTGTCTTTAGCCAGTAACTAACAGACTTTTTAGCTGTATACCAATCATCCTTTGCCGCCTGCAAAGAATTGAACAAACCTGGAGGACGTAGATTAAAAAACAGAAAGCCCTTACAAGTAAAAAGAACATCTCAATGAACCCTATAGACTGGTGCTATTGAACTGTGTTTCACAATACTTTTTTCTTCACCTTTCAGGTTTAATAGCTTTTGTTGCTGTCTGCTTTAAAAAGAGTTTTAATTAGTACAGCCATACGTTGTCAGTTCATTGCTGTTCACTTGTGATTAGAATTTACTGATTTGTAATAAAACAATAGTTCTTATTAAGTACAGGAACCTGATCAGTTTTTTTGTTAACTTGATTCCATCAAACAGGTAAATTTTGGACTTTGCATTCCTTAATTAAATCGTTAACTCTTGTGGTGACCTTGGGTGTAGTGCAGCTTGAGAGTTGATATATTTTTCTAAGTGGGTCATAACACAAGTCTTGGTGAAGACTAAAAGAAACAACAAAGACACGTTTCCTTAGGATCTGCCAGTCTCCAATTAAAGTTAGAACAAGTGACCAGTGGAACCTTCATGACATGGAAAGCCCTCAGGTCATTACTTAGATGCTTTTTCTATGGAGGTTGTACATTTGAAATTTTAATTACTGATCTCTTAATTAAAAGAGACCTGAATCAAACAGCCTTCTGCAGTAACATTTCAAAAAATGCATAACATTGGCAAACTTCATGAAATGTGATAATTAGAAGTACCTTCTCATACCACTGTTACCATCCAGAATCACCTTACCTTAATTAGCACTGTCACTCTCTGTAAGATCACTACCACCAATCTATGACATTTTAGATACGGTTATACTCTTGAGAACATAATCTTGCTCAGTTTCTATTTACACATTTTCTTCACTGAGGACAATACTGTCCTTTATTAAGAAAGCCATCTACTGCCTCCAGGATTTTATGAGTCCTGTATTATTATTTGAATGTCCCTTCACAATTATGATAATGCTGCTGATAAGCATTATATTGCAGACTGTCAGCACAGTTATCCCTAAGGCTACATGAAAATTTTGTCAAAATAACACCAAATTCATTCAACATACAGTATCAATAACCTCACAAGGCCATTGCAAAGATGCCAGACGTATGATGTCACCATAGTTAGAGCACGTCCAATGAGGTTCCTATCTATAAAAGGAGAGAACTTTGCATAATGCCTTTCATGACCTCATGGCATCAAAATACTTTATAGGGAATTACATTATTTTGAATACAGACACTGTTATGATGGTAGGATACCATTTCCTTCTGTGAAGGTGCTGCAGTACTATATTTTTTTTTCAACCAACAAAAATTCGCTATCATTGTAATAATATGTTGACATTGTAATCATTAGGTTTCCATCCTCTCTGATGAGATTTCCAAACTCCAGCAAGATGCTGACCCTCCCGGCAGCAATGCAGCCCACTTGAAGCTCAAGCACAGTGCATAGGACAGGCTTCCAAGCAACATTAGTACTATATAACAACTATAAAAGTCAGAAATCTCAGGATCTATGTTAAAGATATCAATTTCTCAGCATTTTTAATCAAATTCCTGTCTTCATATTCCTACAAACGTGGTTTCAAAATTTTCATTTCTAACCTTGATGTATTGACTTAGTCTTCCTGCAGAGATTCTTTCTGTTTTCCCACCATTATAGCATTCTGATTCAGACCAGAGTCCTTCCAAAGGACTGGAGGTGAGTGACTGCAAATCACAATGTTAGGCTAACTGATTTAATTAGCTTCTTCTTACACTCAAACCATTACAATCATGAATCAATTGATGCATTTATTTTGAAATGGAAAAAATGTCTTTGGAAACATAGAAAATTAATGACCTATTAGGAGGGCATTCAGCCCAGCTTGTCTATGACCAGCTGGAAAACAGTTAGTCAGTCAATGCTGCCTCACTGCAATTGAGAGCCAATGTGACCTTTTTAAAATGTGATGAGGATTTCTAGTTTTTCCATGTTTCAGAAAATGAGGTCCAAACCCCATCAGAAAGAAAAAAACTAGTGAACCTTGGAAATGGTATGAAGTGTAGTTCCATATTACAGAATTCCTCCAGTTTGGACCAGTTCCCTAATTTCCGAAGTTTACTTGTTTTTACTATTTTTTTCTTCTTTATTGGTGGAAAAAGCCCCCTTTTCACCAACAGCCACACACATATTCCCCAACTCTAATCCTCTTGCCAATGACCTTAAATCCCTACCCCTCATTGTTGACCTCTGAGCTCCAACAGAAATAAGTCTTTCATATCCATTTTGTCTGGGCGCCATGTAATTTATCTCCTTTCAACATTTTATATGCCAATGAACATAACTCCAGGCTATCCCCACATTTAAAATTCTTCAGCCATGCCAAAGTCTCCTCAGATACTGAAACTCTTTGTTCATATGCAGCAAGACCTGGACAGCATCCAGACTTGACCTGACAAAGTGGTAAGTTGCATTTGCAGACTCAAGTGCATTTCCAACATGGGAGAATCTAACCACCTCTCCTTCCCATTACTCTCTCACTGGACTTTGACCCATGCATTCATATGCTAATCTTATTCCCCAGTGCCAATTTGGTCATAACTCAGATAATAATTCATAGTATATTACATTTGTGTTCTCTGTTTTACTTTAGTACTTAATTTCTCATACTGCATAGACAGAACCTCCTTGTCCTGTCTTTGTCATTGGTATCTCCAAAGATTGGATCCTCCCCCTCCCAGTAAAAGTTCTTCTCCAGACCAGAGACAATGTCCTGAGCCCTGGTGCTGGCAGATGCACAGGTGCTTGGATACATACTCTTTGCTCCAAAAAACAGTGTCTATTCTCTTAACTACACTGCCCCTACCACGATTATATGGTGCCATGGTCAGTCAACTCATGTGCCTTGCTTTCATCCAAACAGGTAAATAGCAGTCAAATCTGTTCGACAAATGCAAAGGCTAAATCTCCTATATTCTTGCCCTTTGGGTCCCTTTACTTGTCTCACTTGTAGTCACACTGTCCTGTCCCTAACCACTGACCAAATCAGATTTAATTTCCTTTCTTATATATTTGATTAATCTTTTCACTAGTTCCAATATTATTTTAAATGCTTTCAGAATAGAATAGAGCTTAATCACTTACCAGATAGTTACCAAAAGCTTCTTCATCCTTAGTGGAAGAATAACCAATAACTAGAGGGTGAAAAAGTTAAGACAAAAGGAATGCTTGCTCCTCCTCCTAATTTAACTCCCCTAATCACCAAACTCCCAGCACTCTGTTCAAAGCTATATTCAGTGCTAAGTTGCACTCAGATTACTGGCTTTATACACTTCCGAAACAAAAGAGCTAGCTGATTGCAGTTACAGAAAAACAGGTTTCAGGTACTTTCCTTAATTAGCTAACTTCAACCGTTCCTTCAGTGCATATCTCGTAAAACTCTGTTTAAAGCTGAAAAAAATAGGAACTGAACAATAGATTTCAGGTAAATGTTAAATATAAACTAAAAAAAATTTTTACAAAGTGATTAAGAAACGTTTATCTTAATGTTAATGTGGCTTCAAGTGGACAGGGCCTGAGAAATGAATATTCAAGGCTACACGTGCTATCGTAAGGACAGACTGACGGGCAGAGGGGGTGGGGTGGCCCTGTTGGTAAGGGATGACATTCAGTCCCTTGCACAGGGGGATCTAGAATCAGGGGACGTAGAGTCAGTGTGGATAGAGCTGAGAAATACTAAGGGTAAAAAGACCCTCTTGGGAGTTATCTACAGGCCACCAAACAGTAGTCTGGATGTCGGATGTAAATTAAATCAGGAGCTGAAATTGGCCTGTCGCAAACATGTTACTACAGTTGTTATGGGGGATTTCAACATGCTGGTAGACGAGGAGAATCAGGGTGGTATTGGACCTCAAGAAAAAGACTTTGTGGAGTGCCTCAGAGGTGGATTCTTAGAACAGCTGGTGCTGGTGCCGACCAGGGAGAAGGCAATTCTGGATCTGGTTTTGCGCAATGAACCAGAATTGGTCAGGGACCTCGAAGTGAAGGAACCATTGGGAATTAGTGACCATAATACAATAAGGTTCAATCTGCAATTTGAGAGGGAGAGGGTACAATCGGAAGTGACAATATTTCTGTTGAATAAAGGGAACTATGGAGCTATGAGAGAGAAGCTGGCCAAAGTTCAATGGTGCAATACCTTAGCAGGGATGACAGTGGAGGAACAATGGCGGATATTTCTGTGTATAATGCAGAAGTTGCAGGATCATTTCATTCCAAAAAGGAAGAAAGATCCTAGGAGGAGGCATGGGTGGCCGTGGCTAATGAGGGAAGTTAAGAAACATATAAAGTTAAAAGAGGAAAAATATAACATAGCAAAGATAAGTGGGAAAACGGAGGACTGGGAAGCTTTTAAAGAACAACAGAGGATTACAAAGAAGGAAATACACAGAGAAAAAATGAGGTACGAAGGTAAACTGGCCAATAATATAAAGGAGGATAGTAAAAGTTTTTTTAGGTATGTGAAAGGCAAAAAAATGGACAAGACTAAAATTGGGCCCTTGAAGACAGAAACAGGGGAATATATTATGGGAACAAAGAAATGGAAGAAGAATTGAATTGGTACTTCAGATCTGTGTTCACTGGGGAAGACACAAGCAATCTCCCTGAGGTAACAGTGGCTGAAGGACCTGAACTTAAGGGAATTTATATTTGCCAGGAATTGGTGTTGGAGAGACTGTTAGGTCTGAAGGTTGATAAGTCCCCGGGGCCTGATGGTCTGCATCCCAGGGTACTGAAGGAGGTGGCTCGAGAAATCGTGGATGCATTGGTGATTATTTTCCAGAGTTCGATAGATTCAGGATCAGTTCCTGCGGATTGGAGGGTGGCTAATGTTGTACTACTTTTTAAGAAAGGTGGGAGAGAGAGAGCAGGAAATTATAGACCAGTTAGTCTGACCTCCATGGTGGGAAAGATGCTGGAGTCTATTATAAAGGATGAAATTACGACACATCTGGATAGTAGTAACAGGATAGCTCAGAGTCAGCATGGATTTATGAAGGGGAAATCATGCTTGACTAATCTTCTGGAATTTTTTGAGGATGTAACTCTGAAGATGGACGAGGGTGATCCAGTAGATGTAGTGTACCTGGACTTTCAGAAAGCTTTTGATAAAGTCCCACATAGGAGCAAAATTAGGGCGCATGGTATTGGGGGCAAAGTACTAACTTGGATTGAAAGTTGGTTGGCTGATAGGAAACAAAGAGTAGTGATAAACGGCTCCATTTCAGAATGGCAGGCAGTGACCAGAGGGGTACCGCAGGTAAGAGTACTGGGACCACAGCTTTTTACAATATATGCTAATGATATAGAAGATGGTATTAGTAATAACATTAGCAAATTTGCTGATGATACTAAGCTGGGTGGCAGGGTGAAATATGAGGAGGATGTTAGATTACAGGGTGACCTGGACAAGTTGTTGACAGCGAGGAAGGATGTGTCAGGTTACAGCGGGATATAGATAAGCTGCAGAGCTGGTTAGAAAGGTGGCAAATGGAGTTCAATGTAGGTAAGTGTGAGGTGATTCACTTTGGTATGAGTAACAAAAAGATGGGGTACTGGGCTAATGGTCGGATACTTGGTAGTGTGGATGAGCAGAGGGATCTTGGTGTTCATGTACACAGATCTCTGAAAGTTGCCACCCTAGTGCGGTGAAGAAGGCATATGGCGTACTGGCTTTTATTGGTAGAGGAACTGAGTTCTGGAGTCCTGAGGTCATGTTGCAGTTGTATAAGACTCTGGTGCGGCCGCATCTGGAGTATTGTGTGCAGTTTTGGTCGCCATACTATAGGAAGGATGTGGAGGCACTGGAACGGGTGCAGAAGAGGTTTACCAGGATGTTGCCTGGTGTGGGAGGAAGATCGTATGAGGAAAGGCTGAGGCACTTGGGGCTGTTTTCATTGGATAAAAGAAGATTTAGGGGTGACTTGATAGAAGTGTACAAGATGATTAGGGGTTTAGATAAGGTTGACCATGAGAACCTTTTTCCAAGTATGGAGTCAGCTATTACGAGGGGGCATAGCTTTAAATTAAGGGGTGGTAGGTATAGGACAGATGTTATGGGTAGATTCTTTACTCAGCGAGTCGTGAGTTCATGGAATGCCCTACCAGTAGCAGTGGTGGACTCTCCCTCTTTATGGGCATTTAAACGGGCATTAGATAGGCATATGGAGGATAGTGGGCTAGTGTAGGTTAGGTGGGCTTGGATCGGCGCAACATCGAAGGCCAAAGGACCTGTACTGCGCTGTATTTTTCTATGTTCTATGTTCTAAGTTAGGTGAGTGGTCAGATGCATGGCAGATGCAGTTTAATGTGGATAAATGTATGGTTATCCACTTTGGTGGCAAGAACAGGAAGGCAGATTACTACCTAAATGGAATCAATTTAGGTAAAGGGGCAGTACAGAGAGATCTGGGTGTTCTTGTACAGCAGTCAATGAAGGTAAGCATGCAGGTACAGCAGGTAGTGAAGAAGGCTAATAGCATGCTGGCCTTCATAACAAGAGGGATTGAGTATAGAAGCAAAGAGGTTCTTCTGCAGCTGTACAGGGCCCTGGTGAGACCACACCTGGAGTACTGTGTGCAGTTCTGGTCTCCAAATTTGAGGAAAGACATTCTGGCTATTGAGGGAGTGCAGCGTAGGTTCACGAGGTCAATTCCTGGAATGGCGGGATTACCTTACACTGAAAGACTGGAACGAATGGGCTTGTATACCCTTGAGTTTAGCAGACTGAGAGGGGATTATTAAAGGATTGGACAGTCTGGAGGCAGGAAACATGTTTCCGCTGATGGGTTAGTGCCGAACCAGAGGACACAGCTTAAAAATACGGGGTAGTCCATTTAGGACAGAGATGAGGAGAATCTTCTTCACCCAGAGAGTGGTGGCTGTTTGGAATGCTCTGCCCCAGAGGGCAGTGGAGGCCCAGTCTCTGGATTCATTTAAGAAAGAGTTGGATAGAGCTCTCAAGGATTGTGGAATCAAGGGTTATGAAGATAAGGCAGGAACAGGATACTGATTAAGGATGATCAGCCATGATCATATTGAATGGTGGTGTAGGCTCGAAGGGCAGAATGGCCTATTCCTGCACCTATTGTCTATTGTCTAATGTTGTGAGCCTAGAGAATGCTTTTCCTCAAAAGGCAGTGGAAACAGAGTCCTTATATATTTTTAAGTCAGAAGCAGATGGGTCTTTCTAAGTGAGATGGTGAAATAGTATGGAGTATTCAATGGTATGGAGTATTCAGATCAGCCATGAATGGTGGAGAAGACTCAAAGAGCCAAATAGCTTACTCCTGGCCCTAAATCATATGTTCCTGCATTCATTTATGAATTCTTAGTGATTAGTTGTAACACACAAAGGACCCTGGCATCACTGTTCACTAGAGAGAGAAAATTGGTTCAGTAGCTTGAGGGGCATCACTCTGTAACAAGTATGGGACTAGGTAAGTAGGTCACCTTGAGCTATCACAGTTGGCATGGGACTGAATCCACTCTGTTGGCATTATTCTGATTTGCACACTGGCTGTCTGCTTATTTGAGCAATGCAGCCCCACACGTGCCTACTTAATCACCTTACCCACAGCCCTATTACTTTCAGTGTTTTACAGATTAACGTCCCTCTATTGCTCTCACTATCTTCTAAGTTATTACTGATTCCTTTGTTTTCTTTCCTTCTATACATCATCCCATACTCCTCCAGATTAAATTCCTTTTGGCAATTTCTGTTACTTAACCAGGCCATTTATATATCCTGCAGTCTACTGATTCCCCCTCACTATCAACCACGTGGCAATTTCTGTATCATTCTGAAACATCTTTATCATTTGTTTAAGTCTAAGTCATTGATATTAAATACAACAGAAAAGGCCTAAGATACTGAGTCTTATGGAATTAGCAGAAATTAGGTGACCTGAAACTTACAGCAATACACTGACTGGGGTCTATTTTTTTAACAGGCATTGAGAAAATAGAATGGTTAGTGCAGTGTCCCTAATGATGTGTGGTTTACAAGAAGTATTTTCTAATCAACCTGTTCAGAGATCTTATGACACACTGTGGTTGTGACCAGTGAGTGTGTGTTATCAGACACTCTAACCCTGCATATCCAGCACTTTTCACAGGGTTTGCAAACACTCTTTGGTCAGGGTTAGATACTTAGAGATAGGAAGGAAATTCTGTGCTCAGCCCTTTCTTACATCCAGTTTTTCCAGTAGCAATTTCAGGGCCTGATCCTTTCCATAACACAGGTAGCTGTGTGTGTATATGTTGTAACTCTTCCCATACAGACGCATTTTCAGAGCACTTTCCTCGGATTCAATCTTCTCACCAGGAACAAATGTAATCTGCGTGGAGGCACCGCCCAGGTCCAGCGCCCCCTCTGTTTCAGGGTTTCCTCCTGCATTGTCCTGATGAAGTTCATAAAGTGTGAGTGAGAAAGGTAAACATTACAGGCAGAAACACAATTGATCTCTGACATTTTCATTAGTTCAATTCATTCAATTATTACAACATGGTGAACGTACTGAATATTACAGGACTGAGATTTATAATTTCTCCCGACAGCATAATTGTTCAAATTGGTCCTGTCCCTCCTTCACACACAACAGCCCAGGGAGCTTTTTCCCTAATAGGATAAACACACAATTACACACTTACATGCTCACAGATATACACAAACACATACAGACACACATTATTTCAGCTGGGGCTACAGCTAAGGAATGGGCTAAGGGTTAGGAGAACCAGGGACTGAAACTGGGGTGGTACAGGGACGGGACGGGATGGGGCTGGGCTGGACCTGTTTATTTTTGTCTTGCCATCACCCTCCCCATGGTTGTGAGTACCTCTAGTAATAGATCCCTTATGAATGAAGGATCTGTAGATCTGTGGGAGGTAGTCAATCAGGTTTTATGTATTTGTATATGCCCACTCTTACTGATCCCAAAATTCCTTCATAACTTGTCCCCACCTCACTCACTGACCCTTCCTCAGTGATACACCCTCATGGACGATGCATACTGACCACCCCCTCCCTGACAACCCTCACTGACCCGTCGCTTATTAACCATCCTTCGCTGACCATCCCTCAGCCCCCACCTCACCGGTCCCTCCCTCACTGACAACTTCTGACCCCTGTCACCAATCCACCCTCACCACCCCCTCCTTCACTGACCCATCCTCACCGGTCCCTCCCTCACTGACAACCTTCTGACCCCTGTCACCAACCCACCCTCAGCGCTCCCTCCTTCACTGACCCACTCTCACTGACCCCTCCCTCACTAAACCACCCTCATTGGCCTCTCCTTCACTGACCCATCCCACACAGATCTCTCCCTCATCGCTCCCTCCCTCACTGACAACCCTCTGACCCCTATCATCAACCCACCCTCACCACCTCCTCCTTTACTGACCTCCCTCACTGCCCCCTCCCTCATCACCCCCTCCCTCACTAGCCTCTCCTTCACTGGCTCCTCCCACAATGACCCCTCCTGCACTGACTTCTCCCTCAATCCCCCTCTTTCACTGACCCACTCTCACTGACCTCTCTGTCAGTGACTCTCACTGACCCACTCTCAATACTCTATCCTCACTGATCCCAGAAAGCCTCTCTCACTGAACTCTCATCAGCCCTTCCTCAATTACCACTCCCTACTTGCCCCTGACTGATCCCCTCGCTGATCTATCCTCATGGACACATCCTCACTAACACACCCTCACCAATCCCTCTAAACGACTCACGCTTACTGACCCTCCCCCCACTGATCCACCTTCATTGACTCATCTTCACTGACTAGTGAAGGCGGCGTTTGGTATGCTTTCTTTTATTGGTCAGAGTATTGAGTGCAGGAGTTGGAGGTCATGTTGCCGCTCTGCAGGACATTGGTTTGGCCATTTTTGAAATATTGCATGCAATTCTGGTCTCCTTCCTTTCGAAGGATGTTGTGAAACATGAAAGGTTTTAGAGGAGACTTACAAGGATGTTGCCAGGGTTGGAGGATTTGAGCTATCGGGAGAGACCGAATAGGCTGGGGCTGGTTTCCCTGAAGCGTCGGAGGCGGAGGGAAATCCTTACAGAGGTTTATAAAATAATGATGGGCATGGATAGGATAAATAGGCAATTTTTTTCCCTGGGGTGGGGGAGTCCAGAACTAGAGGGCATAGGTTTAGTGTGAGAGGGGAAAAGATGGAAAAGGGACCCAAGGGCAATTTGTTTCATGCAGAGGTTGGTGCGTGTATGGAATGAGCTGCCAGAGGAAGTGGTGGAGGCTGGTACAATTGCAACATTTAAAAGGCATCAGGATGGGTATATGAATAGGAACAGTTTGGAGAGATTTGGGCCGGGTGCTGGCGGGTGGGACGAGATTGGGTTGGGATATCTGGTCGGCATGGACAGGTTGGACCGAAGGGTCTGTTTCCATTCTGTACATCTCTATGACTCTACTCCGATGGACTATCTGTCATTGATTCCACAAGTTCACACAGGCCTGCCCAGAACAGCTGGAACCATAAGTGGCAATGAATGTTCACAAATCCCATATCCCCTGTGGGTTTCAGCCTGTGGTTCTTCAAAGGCTTATTAAGATTCCATTGTCAGACTATGAAGCGACACAGAAACCCTGAACTAATAAAGTTCAATAGTTGTTCTTTGCAGTTGGAATAGGGTCAAAGCAATATTTAATAGTTAGTGTTTCCAGAAATACCTTCCCGATGTTTTCCATTAGATAATTGACAGTAATCCATCCAAACACTCCCTCTTCCTGTCCTGTTATAATTTGTGCCCCTTGGAAATTGAATGGATAAGTCTTAATGAACTCTTGCACTGATTTCATAAGTTGCTCAGCCAGAGCTTGGTTCTGTGATCTGGAAAACAAGACAAAAGAGGAGAAACTCAGGAATGTCCAAGTATCTAATGAGCAGATCCTCTGGATTCACCCTCCAACTGGTGACTGAGCTGCTGTGCACTGAGCTCAGTGGATCGACTTAGTTGATTTAATCAATAACTCAGTACAGTTCTGTTACCTGGCTCCCTCAGTCCTGAATCCTGTCTTGCACTATGGCTCTAAAAGTAGAGACAAAAAAAATGCAGATGCTTGAATCCAAAATTGACAGGCAGGAGCCTGGAAGAACACAGCAAGCCAGGCAGCATCAGGAGGAGGAGTAGCCAAAGTTTCGAGTTTAATCCTTCTTTAGGATTGGGGGTGAGTGTAGGGGGAGCTGCAGATAGAGGAGCTGGCGGGAGCAGGATGGTGAAGTGGGGATAGGTGAAGACAGGTAGAGGGTATGACCTGGTTGGTCAATGGGAGGAATGAATCTGGTAGTTGGGTGGGAGAAGTGGAAGGGTGGAGGGGTGGGGGGGGGGGGGGGGGAGGGCTGGGAAGGGAGTCAGGGGATGGGAAGGGAGGTTGTTTGAAATTGGAGAACTTAATGTTAAGTCCATCAGGCTGTAGGTTGCCCAGACGGAAGATGAGGTATTGTTCCTCCAAACTGCGATTTGATTTCTTGAGGTAAGGGAGGAGGTCAAGAATGGCCATGTCGGAAAGGAAGTGGAAAGGGGAATTAATATGGGTGGTGACTGGGAGTCAGGTCAGCCCCTGCTGAGATACTTGGCGAAACATGCCCTGAGTTTATGTATGGTCTCTCCAATGTAGAGAAGGCCACATCAAGGCAGTGCATATAGTAAAGTAGGTTAAAGGTGCCTGGAAGGACTGTTTGGGGCCCTGGATGGAAGTGAGGAGGATGGTGTAGCAACAGGTTTTGCATCTTTTTCAGTTGCAGGGGAAAGTACCTAGGGGTTTGGGGTGGGGGGGGGCGGGGTTAATGGGGAGAATGGCACAAACCAAAAGACTGTCGAAGGGAATGGTCCTTGCAGAACACAGGGAGGGATGGGAGAGGAAGATGTTCTTGGTGGTGGGGTCTATTTGGAGTTGGCAGAAGTGTTTAAGGATGATACGATGAATGTGGAGACTGGTGGGGTGTTAGGTCTTTATTGCATTGGGGGGGTTTAGAACAGTGGTATGGGGAATGGAGGTGGTGCAGTGAAGGGCTGTCTGGTGACAAAGGGAGGAAAGCAGCATTCTTGCCTATGATTCACAAGGTTCTGGACTGAGTCTTTCAACATAAATTTGAGCACAAAGAAACCAAGACTGACACTCCAGTGGAGAGCTCAGGGCACACTGGCGGTGGTGTTGCTTAGGTAAGATGTGAAACCAAGGTCTCATCCACCTTATCAGAATAGAACATGGGGATTTTTCCTGATGTCTAAGGCAACATTTATCCCTCAACCAACATCATACAAACTGATAATTTGTAATTGCTGTATTAATAATTATAGCAATTAATGATAAAAACAGAAGAAATAGAAGCTAGAACAGGCCATTCAGCCCCTCAAGCCTGACCTGCCATTCTATAAGATCATGGATGATATGCCCCAGGCCTCAACTCCTCTTTTGTGCCAGCTCTTCATATCCTCAACATCAATCCACCTCATCTTTAAATACTTAGAGATCTAGACTCCACAACTCTCTGGGGTAGACAATTCTAGACATTCACTACCCTCAGAGAGGGAATTCTTTATATCTCAGTTTTAAATTAATGTTCCCTTATTCTGTAACTATGACAGTTTAAGATTAACTGATCCTCACTGATTCATCGAGTTTGAGATGCTCCCACGACCAAAATATGTTCCCAACATCTACCCTCTTAATTTTGAACGTTTCAGTAAGACCAGATTCTTTTAAACTTTAATGAATAATAGCCTGACCTGTTTAGCTATTCTTAATAAGTCAATAACTTGATCCCTAGAATCAATCTAGGGAATCTCTTTCAAACTGCCTCCAGTGCCAGTAGATCCTTTATGAAACATGGAACCAGATAACCAACACAGTACTCCAAGGTGCATCCTCACCAATATGCTAGACAGCTGTAACAAGATTTACCTGTTTTTAAGTTCCATCCCTACATCAATAAAGGCAAAAAATCCATATGCTTTCTTAGTTACTTAACATAGAACATAGAACAGTACAGCACAGCAAAAGCCCTTTGGCCCTTGATGTTGTACCGACCTCTTATCCTACTCTAAGTTCAAACTAACCTACATACCCTTCAATTTACTACCATCGACGTGCCTATCCAAGAGTCAGTTAAATGTCCATAATGTATCTGACTTTACATTGGCAATGCATTCCACGCACCCACTCTCTGTGTAAAGGCGCTACCTCTGACACCCACACTAAACCTTCCTCCAGTCACCTTAAAATTATACCCCCTTCTGATAGCCATTCCTGCCCTGGGAAAAAAAAGTCTCTGACTATGGATGAGAATGGAGTAGTGTAGGTTAGATGGGCTTCAGATTGCTTTCACAGGTCGGCGCAACATCGAGGGACCCTGTACCTCTCTGTAATGTTCTATTCACTCTAACTATGCCTCACATCATCTTGTACACCTTGAACAAGTCACTTCTCATCCTTCTTCACTCCAATGTGAAAAGCCCTAGCTCCCTCAAAGTTTCTTCATAAGACAGACCCTTCAGTTCAGGCAGCATCCTGATAAAGCTCCACTGCACCCAGAACGGAACGGAACGGAATAAAATATTCCAAGTGGGGTCTAACCAGGGCACTATAGAGCAGCAGCATTACCTCATGACTCTTAAACTCAGTCCCCCTTCTAATGAAAACGAACACACCATTTGCCTTCTGAACATATCTATCAACTTGGGTGGCAACTTTGAGGGATCTGTGGACATGAATCCCAAGATCCCTCTGTTCCTCCACACTGCCAAGAATCCTGCCTTTAACCCTGTAATCAGCATTCAAATTTGACCTTCCAAAATGAATCACTTCACACTTTTCCAGGTTGGATTCCATCTGCCACTTATCAGCCCAGTTCTGCATCCTGTTAATGTCCCGTTGCAACCTATCACAGCCCTCACACAATATCCACCACTCCATCAACCTTTGTGTCATCAGCCAACCTCCTGAAATTCAGAAAGAGCAGATGTCCCAGAACAGATCCCTGCAGAACACCACTGGTCACCAAGCTCCAGGCTGAATATTTCCAACCTACAGCCATCCTCTGTCTTCCATGGGCCAGCCAATTTGTATCCAGTCAGCCAAATTTCCCTGTATCCCATGCCTCCTTACTTTCTAAATTAGCCTATCATGGGGAACCTTATCAAACGCCTTGCTAAAATCCATGTACACCAATCTACTGCTCTATCTTTATCGATGTGCTTTGTCACATCCTCAAAGAATTCAATAAAACTTGTGAAGTATGACCTGCCCCTTACAAAGCCATGCTGACTATCTCTACTTGGAAAACAATAGTTTAATTAATCATAAATGCTGTCTCTCAGAATCCTCTCCAATAATTTGCCCAGCACAGATGTAAGACTGACTGGGGGAGTTGGGGAGTTTGTAGAAAGTTCCCAATAAAGTGACTGCTCCTTTCCTGTTTCTGACTTCCACCCATAGTGACTCTGTAGACAAACTCTCCTTGATGGCCTCCCTTTTTGTAGTTGTGATACAATCCCCGATTAGTAATTCCACTCCACTGCCTCTTTTACCTCCTCCCCATTCCTTTTGGGCCAACAAAACCCTGGAACGTCCAAGAACCATTCCTGTCCCTGTGATATCCAAGTCTCTGTAATGGCTACAACATCATAGTTATAAGCTGGACCAGCTTGCTACCTTTTTTGTGTTTCATGCACAGGTAGACGCAGGTCCCTCTGGGCTGCACACTAATGGAGTCTGTCTCTACTTAAATAATAGTCTACCTTTTGATTCTTCCTATTAAGTGACCTCATACTTTCCTATATTAAACTTTATCTAGTAAGTTTTTGCAAAAGTATAATTACTCACTCAACCTATCTATATCCTCTTCTTAGGTTCTCAATATAACATGTCAGCTATTTTTGTAAATTTGGATACATTATGCTCTGACCCCTCCTTCAAGCCATTACTATCACGTGCAAATAAATGAGACCAATAGACTATTGATATAGGAGCAGAATTAGGCTATTCAGCCCATTGATTCTGCTCTGCCATTCCATCATAGCTGATACATTTCTCCACCCCATTCCCTTGCCTTCACCCTGTAATCTCTGACCCCCTTACTAACCAAGAACCAATCTATCTCTGTCTTAAATTCAATGGTTTGGCCTCCACAGTCTTCTGCGACAAGTTCCACAGATTCACCATCCTCTGGCTGAAGAAATTCCTCCTCATCTCAGTTCTAAAGGGTCTTCCTTTCACTGTGGTTGTCACATCATCTTCATATCCACTCTACCCAGGCCTCACAGTATTCTGTAAGTTTTGATAAAATTTCCCACTTATCCTTCTAAAGTTAATCAAGTACAGATCCAGAGTCCTCAACGGTTCCTCATTTGACAAGTCCTTCATTCCTGGGGTCATTCTTGTGAACCTCCTTTGGATATCCTGCAAGGCCAACACAACCTTCCTTCGATTATGGGGCCAAAAACTGCTCACAATATTCTAAATGTGGTGTGACCAGAGCCTTATACAGCCTCAGCAGTATAGCCCTGTTCTTGTATTCTAGTACTCTCAAAATGAATGCTAACATTGCATTTGTCTTCTTAACTGCAACTGAGCCTGCATGTTAACCTTAAGAGAATCCTGAACAAAGATGCTCTGTGCTTCAGATTTCCCAAATCTTTCCCCATTTAGAAAATAGGCTAGGCTTCTATTCTTCCCATCAAAGTGCATAACTGCACAATTCCCCACGTTCGAACTGATCCTTCAGGCACTCCACTGGTTACATCTTTCCAACCTGAAAAAGACCATTAATCATGACCTTCTCTCATCTGTGCATTAACCAATTCTCAATCCTTGCGAAAACATTACGCTCAAAACTGTAGGCTCCTATCTTGTGCAATAACTTTTTATGGGGAACCCTATCAATTCCCATCTGAAAATCCTGATCAATACAACCACCCATTCCTTTTTATCAACTCTGCTTCTTATTTACTCAAAGAACTCAGGCAATTTTGTCAAACATGATTTCCCTTTTACAAAATGATTTTAGGAACATCGGAACAGAAGTAGCCCATTCAGCCCCTCAAGCCTGCGCTGCCATTCAATAAGATCATAGCTGATCTGTGGCTAAGTTCCATATATCTTCCTTGGGCCCCTATCCCTTGATACCCTTGCCAGATTAAAAAAAAAATTTGATCAGCTCTTAACCTTCTGAATTCTAGAGAATAAAAGACTAATTCATATAATCTCTCATCAAAACTTAACCCTTAAAGTCTAAGTATCATCCTTGTAAACCTACATAGCACTCCATTGAGGGCCAAACATCCTTCCTAAGGTGTTGTACCCAGACCTGCTCACAGGGTAAATGAGGTGTAACTAGGATTTTGTAAAATTGCAGCATAATGTCTGCGTTCTTATAATCCAGCCTTTTAAATACAAAGGCCAGCATTCTATTAGCCTTTTTAACTACTTTCTGCACCTCTTTGTAGTATTTTAAAGGGCTACGCACCCAATCCCCAAATTCTGTTGGGCATCCAATATATTTAATGTGCTTTTTAAAATTTACCTTGATTCTTTCTTAAAAGGTAGGAGAGATAAACTCACCTTTGCTTACATTAAAATCTATCTCCCACAGCTTTGCCCAGTCACTGAGTCTATCAATATTCCATTGTAATCTTATGCTGTCATCAATCTTGATTCTGTTCGATTGTGTCAGGATTTTCTGAACATCTTGTTACTAATTCTTTAATAATGGACTCGAGCATTTTCCCAATGTCAGATGTTAGGCTAACTGGCCAAGTATTTCTTATTTTCTGTCTCCCTTCCTTCTTGAACAGAGGTGACACAGAAGCAGTTTTCCAGAATCTAGTGGACCCTCCTAGAATTTAGTGAGTTCTGGAATAAGACCATAAGACCATAAGACATAGGAGTGGAAGTAAGGCCATTCGGCCCATCGAGTCCACTCCACCATTCAATCATGGCTGATGCACATTCCAGCTCCACTTACCAGCGTTCTCCCCGTAGCCCTTAATTCCTCTAGACAACAAGAATCTATCAATCTCGGCCTTGAAGACATTTAGCGTCCCAGCCTCCACTGCACTCCGTGGCAATGAATTCCACAGGCCCACCACTCTCTGGCTGAAGAAATGTCTCCGCATTTCTGTTCTGAAATGACCCCCTCTAATTCTAAGGCTGTGTCCACGGGTCCTAGTCTCCTCGTCTAACGGAAACAATTTCCTAGCATCCACCTTTTCCAAGCCATGTATTATTTTGTACGTCTCTATTAAGTCTCCCCTTAATCTTCTAAACTCCAACGAATACAATCCCAGTATCCTCAGCCGTTCCTCATATGCTAGACCTGTCATTCCAGGGACCATCCGTGTGAATCTCCGCTGGACACGTTCCAGTGCCAGTATGTCCTTCCTGAGGTGTGGGGACCAAAACTGGACACAGTACTCCAAATGGGGCCTAACCAGAGCTTTATAAAGTCTTAGTAGTACATCTCTGCTTTTATATTCCAACCCTCTTGAGATAAGTGACAACATTGCATTCGCTTTCTTAATCACAGACTCAACCTGCATGTTTACCTTTAGAGAATCCTCGACTAGCACGCCCAGATCCCTTTGTGCTTTGGCTTTATTAATTTTCTCACCATTTAGAAAGTAGTCCATGCTTTTATTCTTTTTGCCAAAGTGCAAGACCTCGCACTTGCTCACGTTAAATTCCATCAGCCATTTCCTGGACCACTCTCCCAACCTGTCTAGATCCTTCTGTAGCCTCCCCACTTCCTCAGTACTACCTGCCTGTCCACCTAACTTCGTATCATCGGCAAACTTCGCTAGAATGCCCCCGGTTCCCTCATCCAAATCATTAATATATAATGCGAACAGCTGTGGCCCCAGCACCGAACCCTGCGGGACACTGCTCGTCACCGGCTGCCATTCTGAAAAAGAACCTTTTATCCCAACTCTCTGCCTTCTGTCAGACAGCCAATCCTCAATCCATCCCAGCAGCTCACCTCGAACACCATGGGCCCTCACCTTGCTCAGCAGCCTCCTGTGTGGCACCTTATCAAAGGCCTTTTGAAAGTCTAGATAGACCACATCCACTGGGTTTCCCTGGTCTAACCTACTTGTTACCTCTTCAAAAAATTCCAACAGGTTTGTCAGGCATGACCTCCCTTTACTAAATCCATGTTGACTTGTTCGAATCAGACTCTGCTCTTCCAAGAATTTAGAAACCTCATCCTTAATGATGGATTCTAGAATTTTACCAACAACCGAGGTTAAGCTGATTGGCCTATAATTTTCCATCTTTTGCCTTGATCCTTTCTTGAACAAGGGGGTTACAACAGGCATCTTCCAATCATCCGGGACCTTTCTTGACTCCAGTGGCTCTTGAAAGATCTCAACCAATGCCTCTGCTATTTCCTCAGCCACCTCTCTCAGAACTCTAGGGTGTATCCCATCGGGGCCAGGAGATTTATCAATTTTAAGACTTTTTAACTTTTCTAGCACTATCTCTTTCGTAATGGCAACCATACTCAACTCAGCCCCGTGACACCCTTTAATTTTTGGGATATTACTCATGTCTTCCACTGTGAAAACTGACGCAAAGTACTTGTTAAGTTCTCCTGCTATTTCCTTATCTCCCATCACTAGGCTTCCTGCATCAGTTTGAAGTGGCCCAATGTCTACTTTTGCCTGTCGTTTGTTTCTTATGTACTGAAAGAAACTTTTACTATTATTTCTAATATTACTGGCTAGCCTACCTTCATATTTGATCCTGTCATTTCTTATTACACTCTTTGTTATCCTCTGTTTGCTTTTGTATCCTTCCCAATCTTCTGATTTCCCATTGTTCTTAGCCACTTTATAGGATCTCTCTTTTTCTTTAATACATTTCCTGCCTTCCTTTGTCAGCCAAGGTTGTCTAATCCCTCCCCGGTTAATCTTTCTTTTCTTGGGAATGAACCTCTGTACAGTGTCCTCAATTATACCTACAAACTCCTGCCATTTTTGCTCTACTGTCTTCCCGGTTAGCCTCTGCTTCCAGTCTATTTTAGTCAGTTCCTCTCTCATGCCCTCATAATTACCTTTATTCAACTGTAACACCATTACATCAGATTTTGCCTTCTCCCTTTCAAACTCCAGACTGAACTCTACCATATTATGGTCGCTACTTCCTAAGGGTTCCCTTACTTTAAGATCTTTTATAGAGTCTGGTTCATTGCAAAGCACTAGGTCCAGAATAGCCTGCTCTCTTGTGGGCTCCATGACAAGCTGTTCCAAAAAGCCATCCTGTAAGCATTCCATGAATTCCCTTTCTTTAGATCCACTAGCAACATTATTTACCCAGTCCACCTGCATATTGAAGTCTCCCATGATCAATGTAACCTTGCCTTTCTGACATGCCTTCTCTATTTCCCGGTACATGTTGCGTCCCTATTTTGGCCAATGTCTCTACGGTCTCAATGGCCACTTCCTTTAAAAGCCTTTGAGGTAGGACATCAGGTTGATGCCCTGGCTTGAAGGTAATGGTAGAGTGGGGGTTATGCCAGGCAAGAAATTATAGATTGCAGTTGAATACAATTCTGCTGTTACTGATGACCCACAACACCTCATGGGTGTCCAGTTTAGGGTTGCTAGACAGTTCAAAGTTTGGCCCAGTTAACACAGTAATAATGCCACACTGTATATCCTCAATGTGAAGACTAGACTTTGTCTCCACAGTGATTGTATGATGGTCACTCTGTCAGTACTGTTATGAACAGAGACATCTTCAACAGGTTGACTGGTGAAGACAATTTAAATGTGTATCTCCTTCTTGCTGGTTCTTTCACACATAGTGTAGGTTTTGCAGTTAAGTCCTTTGGGATTCAGCCAGTTTGGTCAGTAGTTGTGGTTCTGAGCCACTCTTAGTGATAGACATTGAAGTACCCAACCCAGAGAACATTCAGTATCCTTGCCTCCTTTACCGCTGGTGTTCAACATGATGTTCTGATATGTCTGCAGAAGGTTAGTATCTGGTAATCTGGAGATTTATTTGCCCATGTTTGACTGAACACCATGAGACTTCATGAGGTCCAGAGTCAATGCTGAGGACTTCTAGGACAACTCACTTGCACCGTATACCACTGTGCCTGCAACCCTGCTGGTCTGTCCAATCGGTGGCACAGGACATATTCAGGAATAGTGACAGTGCTGTCTGGGACATTAATGTATGATTCTATGAGCATGGCTACACCAGGCTGTTGTTTGGCCAGTCTCAGGATAGTTCTTTCAAGTTTGGCACTAGTCCCAGATCATAAAATCATGAATGGTAAAGTGGAATTTGCAGGATTGACAGAACTGAGTTTGTAGATTTTGGTGTTGAGGCTGATGATAGGTAGTCTATCTGGTTATGTTCTTCATAGTGAAAGTGTAGTGATTGTAACAAGGTCAGCCAGATGGACCTCAAAATATGAGTTCCCTCATTTGGACTATTAATTTGGTCCAAATCAGGGAGCCCTAGCTGACATAAGAACAGGCGTGTCAGACATCCTGTCACGCTGACAGTTGGCTGTGAGGGAGCTGGATTAGTGTGAAGGACTTTACACATGTAAATGAAAAGTGACTGGGTGACAAGATACCAGCCTCTGTGGAGTTATTTCAGTGATAATGAGAGTAAAGCAGGTTATGAAGAAATTCAATCGCAACAGTTGTCTTCGAGTTGGTGTAAGTATTTCTGGCATCATGCAATTATTTGGGAAGCTTGGCTCTTTTGATCCTGCTGTTGAAGACTGGGCCCAGTTAGTGGAAAGAATGTGATTTCTTTCAAGGAAAATGACATTGGGACAGATGAAAAGCAATGAGTAATTCTTCTGACAGCTTGTGGACCTGCAGCTTTTATTTTTTTTTAGGAACTTAACTTTCCCTGAGGCACCAGATACTAAAACTTTTCAAGAATTGACTGATTTAGTTGAGGAATGTTATGACCATAAGCTTCCTCTAATTCTGAGACACTTTCAGTTTTACTTAGCACTTCAATAACCAGGGGAATCTGTAGCAGGAGTTTTGATGAGGTTAAGATAACTGGCAGAGGCATGCGACTTTAATGAGAAGCTGAGAGACCTTTTGGCATGTGGGATTAATGACGTAACCGTAGCTGAAGCCTAACTGTACTTCAAACAACCACTACAATGGTCTTTGTCATTAGAAAATGAGGCACATGCAGCAAATGAGTCACAGGGTATGCCGTTGGAAGTGCACATCCTCACCAGTCTGACTGACCTTCGGGGCCAACACCTGAGTAAAGGCAATTGCATAGCCTCACTCAGGACATAGCCTACACACAGGGACTCTAGGTCAGCCCACAGCAAAACCCCAAAAGAAAACCAACTCTCAGCCAAATGGTTAACATTTTCTTCAAGATCAGGATTGGCAAACCATTGTAGTTGCTGCCAGCATGTGGATTCGAGAGAGCAAGAGAGTCCCACTAGGCCCAACTTGAGTAAGAGAACTCTTAGGCTGGTATCCAGGAGAGTGCACACCCTGGAAAGCTCACGAGCTCTGGCTTGGAATAGTTCAATTGCTTAACAACATCCAAATCAGAACCAATCAAAATAAACATCTGGTTAAATGGTAAGTCAGTTTTAATGGAGGTTGATACCAGCATGGCTGTAACAGTGATTGCAGAAACGGTCTTTAACAAAATTTGCCCTTGACTCGAACCTTTATGTTTATGCAAGATTTCAGCGAGACTGAGAACCTATACCAGGGAACCTTTGTTAAGGGTACAACTTTGGTTGCAGTCTGTTATGAGAAGTAGCTGGTTCAGTTACCACGGAATGTTGCAAAAGGATCAGCACCAAGCTTAATGGGGCAAAACTGGTTGAGAAAGATTCATCTTGATTGGTTAACACTTTTCAATTAGAAAATATCTGCCTGAGTTAAGTCCTAATTAAATACCCGAAGGTTTTTCAGGAAGGTCGAGGGACTACCAAAGGAGCCAAGGTCACTTTGCATGCTGACCAGGAAACAATTCCACAACTTTGCCAGGCCCACCAAGTGTCATTTGTCTTGTGGGCAGAAGTAGAGGCAGAAATCAGAAGAAATCGCTAAGCGAAAGAATTATCAAACCAGTCCAGTTTGCAGAATGGGCAGCACTGGTCGTACTGATTTTGAAGCCTGATGGCTTGGTTCCCTTTTGTTATGCAAACAGTAAACCACTTTTTGCAGCTGGATAAACACCCAATCCCTTGCATTGAGGATTCATACGTAAAGTTGGCAGGGGGCTGTCCTTCATGAAGTTGGGCATGAGTGATGCGTACTTGCAGTTGTGGTTAGATGAGGATTCCTGGAAGTACACTGCAATTCCGAAAAGACCACTCCCTCCGTGACTCCCTCGTCAGGTCCACACCCCCCACCAACCCAACCTCCACTCCCGGCACCTTCCCCTGCAACAGCAAGAAATGCAAAACTTGCGCCGACACCTCCCCCCTTACTTCCCTCCAAGGCCCCAAGGGATACTTCCATATCTGCCACAAATTCACCTGCACCTCCACACACATCGTTTACTGCATCCGCTGCACCCGATTTGGCCTCCTCTATATTGGGGAGACAGGTCACCAACTTGCGGAACGTTTCAGAGAACACCTCTGGGACACCCGGACCAACCAACCCAACCACCCTGTAGCTCAACACTTCAACTCCCTCTCCCACTCCACCAAGGACATGCAGGTCCTTGGACTCCTCCATCGCCAGAGCATAGCAACACGACGGCTGGAGGAAGAGCGCCTCATCTTCTGCCGAGGAACCCTCCAACCACAGGGGATGAACTCTGATTTCTCCAGTTTCCTAATTTCCCCTCCCCCCACCTTGTCTCAGTCAAATCCCTTGAACTCAGCACCACCTTCCTAACCTGCAAACTTCTTCCTGACCTCTCCGCCCCCACCCCCACTCCGGCCTATCACCCTCACCTGGACCTCCTTCCACCTATCGCATTTCCAACGCCCCTCCCCCAAGTCCCTCCTCCCTACCTTTTATTTTAGTGCTGGACACACTTTCCTCATTCCTGAAGAAGGGCTTATGCCCGAAACGTCGATTCTCCTGTTCCTTGGATGCTGCCTGACCTGCTGTGTTTTTCCAGCAACACATTTTCAGCTGCAATTAATCCATGTAAGGATTTTGTACTAATATCTGAGACTGCCATTTGGGGTACCATCAACCTGTGCAATTTTTCAGCGGACAATGGACAACATTTTACAAGGTCTACCTCAGGTCACCATTTATCCAGATGGCATCGGAATAACAGAGAAGACCAATAAGGAGCACTTAGAGAACTTGGAAATAGTCCTTACACATTTCTCCCAGGCAAGCATATGCCTAAGGAAGGAAAAATGTGTGCTCTACGCCCCCCCCAAGTGACCTAGTTGGGCTACAGTGTCAATAAGACATAGTTACACCCATTGTTAGATGAAGTGAGGATGATTAAACGTGCCATGCCTCTCACGTCTGTACGGGAGCTTAGATCTTTCCTGGAGGCTGGTGAATTATTATGGAAAGTCCATACATAACCTGGCCTCCATCATGGCACCTTTATATCAACTCTTGAAAAAAAGAGTCAGCCTTGGAAATGGTCGTGTAACCAAGCCATAGCTTTCATGCAAGTGAAGAAACAGCTACAATCCTCTAAGGTGATGGCACACAATGACCCCATGTGAGATCTGATATTGACATATGATGCCTCTCCGGGGTAGCATTAGCTCACAGGTGGCCCAATGGAGACGAATGCCCAATGGTGTATGCATCCAGGACTTTGACTAAAACATAACATAAACACACCAGGTAGAGAAGGAAAGTTTGGCTATCATATTTGGAGTCAGGAAATTTCACTAATACCTTAATGGACATAAATTTATAATTATAATGGACCCTATTCCCTGCTAGGCCTACTTAAAGAGGACAATGCAGTACCGTCCATAGCAATCAGTTTTGGACTCCAATACAGTACTAAATGCACAGAATTACACGTTGGAACACCACACGTGAGGCCAAGTAATGAATGGGGATGCATTGAGCTGCCTCATATTCACACTGGTGGTACTGCCACTGGGAGAATCCACAATGGTTTTAAATTTTCTGGACACACTTCTAGTCACAGCTGACAACCATCAGACTTTGGATGCAGAAAGAGCTGTACCTGGCAAACCAGCTAATGGTGAAGGAGGAAACTAAAGGGCCATCACAACCAGAATTGAAGCTGTTCTGTACCTGAAGAGACCAGATCACAGGAGAGGATGACATATTATTATGGGGAGCAAGAGTGATTGTTCTGTGCAAAGGTTGCCACCAGATACTGGCTGAACTCCACCAAGGTCATCCAGGGGTTTTCAAAATGAAGAAGTTGGCGTGAAGTTATGTCTCGTGGCCTGGATTGGATGCAGACATAGTTGCATTGGTGGGGCAGTGCCCAAAGTGCCCATGAGGACAAAAATTACCACCATCAGCTCCCCTACATTCATGGAATGGCCAGGTAAATGTTGGACTCGTTTACACTCTGTTCTTTCAATAGGCTCAATGTTCTTAGTCATTGTGGACAGCTGATTGTGAAGTGCTGGATCTACATAGTGTTCATTCGTCAAATATGGAGACGATGATAGAAAACCTGTGAGCATCTTTTGCAGGACACTGACTCCCGGAAGTGTTGGTCATAGATAATGGGACATCGTTTATGAGCAGGGAATTTGAGTATTTCCTAAAGTCGAATGGTATTCGACCTATAAATACACCTCCATACTATCCATCATCCAATGGTCTGGCAGAAAGAGCAGTACAGACTTTGAAGACTGGCTTGAAGAAAGAGCCTACAGCTTCGCTAGATGCCAAACTGTCCCAATTCCTATTTGTTTATAGGACCATCACTCACTCGACTCAACTACAGGAATTGTTCCAGCAGAGTTGCTAATGGAGAGAAGACTCAGACCAGGTTAAATCTGATCTTCCTGGACCGGGGAAGGTGTAAAATGGCATCAGGAACAACAATGCCAGATGCAAGACTCCGCTAAGTGAGATGCTTTTCTTCAGGGAATGAAGTTTGGTGTAGAAACCATGGGAATGGCCCTGCATTAGTAAGAGACCTGGTTGACGCGAGGTCAGGTCCAGTAACATATAAAGTTCAGGTAGTTGTGATGGTCCTAACGAGCTTGTGGAATGTACAAAAGCTTCAAACTCACAGACAGGGTGGGAGCAAAACATGTCTGGCTCCTCAGATCAGTCAGCAAGGCTGTTGAAACCAGTGGCTCTCCCTCTCTGTCTACAATTGAAAAGACCTCGCAATCTGAAATGGACATGGCAGATGCCATCACCTCGATGCCTTTGCCACCTGAAGAAGAGATTGAATGGCTTCTGAGACACTACAGGTGCAAGAGGCAAGCTACTGTGCATTACAAGCTGCCTGTATTCAAGACAGTCAGAGGAACCTGACCCAATGCTAAAACGCCCCAGGAGGACCGAAAAAAAAAGAACAGGAGTATGTCCTTGGACTCAGAGAGGATTGATTAGAATGATTATAACAAGGTCAGTCAGATGGACCTCACAGACTAAGTTTCCTGTTTGGGGCTGTTAATCTGGTCTAATCAGGGAACCCTGACTGACAGGTATAAACAGAAGTGCCAGAGATTCTGTTCATTCTGAGAGTTGGGTCTGAGGGAGCTGGATCAGCGTCAAGGAATTTCCACGTGTAAATAAAGGAGTACTTGGTGACAGGATACTGGCCTCCATGGAGTTATTTCCCAAAGTACTCCAGAAGAATCAAAATTTAATAGTTTGCTAATTCATTTCAGAGGACAGTTAAGAGTCACCCACATTGCTGTGGGTTTGAAGTCACAGAGGCCAGATCAGGTAAGAATAACAGGTTTCCTTTCCCAAAAGTGAGCTGTATGTTTTTTCCATCGATCAACAGTCACAACCATTACCAAGACTAGCTTTAACTTCCAGATTTACTTATTGAATTCAAAATCCCACTGCCATGATGGGATTCAAACCTATGCCTCATCGCATCAACCTGGTCCTCTGGATTACTAGACGTTGGTTGTAAGGTATGCCTGCACAATGTTCAGCATGATTTTCAATTGCTCAGATGCTGTAGCAATCTATATCCATGTGCAGCAGGACCTGAACAACACCAAAACTGGGCTGATTAGTGGCAAATAACATTTGTGCCACACAAATGTCAAGCAATGAAAATCTCCAACAATACACAATCTAACCATTACCCCTTGATGTTTATTGGTATTACCATCACTGAATGCCCCATGTCAACATCCTGGAAACTACCATTGACTAGTGCTGAATACTTTGCTAGTGTTTCCAAATAAACCTGTTGGGCTATAACCTGGTGTTGTGTGATTTTTAATTTTGTCCACCTCTGTCCAACACCAGCACCTTCAAGCTTTTGGACAAATACAGGACCAGGAGGCCTGGGTAAAGGTACAGAGATGTGTATTGATATCATTGAACAGATTGATTAATTAAAAAATTAAGTAGACCCAGGGGTTCTTGTGGTACAACAGTAGTGTTCCCATTTTTGATCCATGGAGGCCTGTTCAAATCCCATACGCTTCAGAGAGGTATCATAAATCTCTGAACAAAGATTGATTTTTAAAAAAAAGAATACAAAGCAGACCAAGGAACTGCCATAAGTAGTGGCTCTATTTTGGTATTCAACAATAGTCAATGTTGCTTTCCAAAGGGCTTCCTGAGCTATTACCTTGGTGACAGGAGTCAAGAAAAGTTTTAGTCAGCTTTGCCTTTCAATGAACCCAATAAGACTGTGACAGGGAAATTTTAAATATGCCACTGTTTGGCAAACTGGAACCTTAAAATGCAGGTATGGAGGATTGGCCCCAAGTGGGAAGGTGATAAATTATCACTGGACTGTTAATCCAGAGACCCAAGCAATATTCTGGGGACCCGGGTTCAAATCCTACCATGGCAGATGGGGGAATTTGAATTTGAATTTGAATTCAATTTTAAAAAACTTGGAATTAAGAGTCTAAAAATGACCATGAATTAATTGTCAGAAAAAAGGAGTACCATCTGGTTCACTAAATGTCCTGTAGGAGACTTCCATCCTTACTTGTCTGGCCCACAGCAATGCGGTTGTCTCATAATTGCTGGATGGACAATAAATGCTGGCCTATCCAGCGATGCCCTCATCCCGCAAGTGAATAAAAATGTATGCTGAAAGAATGGGGCCACATCCATCAAAGTTTCACCTGCACATCCACCAATATCATTTATTGTATCCGTTGCTCCCGATGTGGTCTCCTCTACATTGGGGAGACTGGGCGCCTCCTAGCAGAGCACTTTAGGGAACATCTCCGAGACACCCGCACCAATCAACCAAACCGCCCCGTGGCCCAACACTTCAACTCCCCCTCCCACTCTGCCGAGGACATGGAGGTCCTGGGCCTCCTTCACCGCCGCTCCCTCACCACCAGACGCCTGGAGGAAGAACGCCTCATCTTCCGCTCGGAACACTTCAACCCCAGGGCATCAATGTGGACTTCAACAGCTTCCTCATTTCCCCTTCCCCCACCTCATCCTAGTTTCAAACTTCCAGCTCACTTACTGTCTCCTTGACTTGTCCAACCTGCCTATCTTCTTTTCCACCTATCCACTCCACCCTCTCCTCCTTGACCTATCACCTTCATCTCCTCCCCCACTCACCCATTGTACTCTATGCTACTCTCTCCCCACCCCCACCCTCCTCTAGCTTATCTCTCCATGCTTCAGGCTCACTGCCTTTATTCCTGATGAAGGGCTTTTGCCCGAAACGTCGATTTCACTGCTCGTTGGATGCTGCCTGAACTGCTGTGCTCTTCCAGCACCACTAATCCAGTATTTGGTTTTCAGCATCTGCAGTCATTGTTTTTACCTTGTTACTTTTTCATACAGACAGGTTAGAAGGGGATCACTGACAAAAAGTCATTCTCCTGACCACTTGTGGGGCCCTGACTTTTAGCATCATAAAGAGTTTAAACTACCCAGCAGCCCCAAGTCAAAAATCCTTTGACAAACTGATAGATTATGATAGATATGATATAATGCTGTGCCTTTATTTAAGAAAGGCTGGAAGGAGAAGCCTGGGGACTATAGACTGGTGAGTCTGATATGTATGGTGGGTACATTGTTGGAGGAGATTCTGAGAGATAGGATTTACATGCATTGGAGAGGCAATGATTGATTAGGGACAGTCAGCATTGGTTTCAATGTGGGAAATTGTGTCTCACAGACTTGAGCTTTTTGAGGATTTAAGCAGAAAGATGGATGGGGGCAGATCAGTAGACATTGTTTACATGGACCTGAGTAAAGCATTTGACAAGGTTCTACATGGTAGACTGATTAGTAAAGTTAGATCACATGGGATTCAGGAAGAGTTTGCCAACTGGGCAGTGGTAGGGAGCTGCTTTTCAGGCTAGAGGCTTATGACCAGCAGTGTTTTGCAAGAATCGGTGCTGGATCCACTGTTGTTTGTCATTTATATAAACGACTTGGATGAGAATTTTGAAGATTGTGGATGACACCAAAATTGAGGGATCTTATCAATTGGGCCAATGGGCTGAGGAATAGCAGATGGAGTTTAGAATCCTAGACTGTGAAAACAGGCCATTTGGCCCAACAAGTTCACACCAACCCTCTGAAGAGCATCCACCTAGACCCATGGCTAACACTCCTAACCTGCACATCCTTGAACACCATGGGCAATTTAGCATGGCCAGTCCACCTTCCCTGCACATAGTTAGTCTGTGGGAGGAAACTGAAGCATCTGACAGAACCTCACACAGACACGGGGAGTATGTGCAAACTCCACACAGATAGTCACTCAAGGGTGTAATCAAAAATCAAACCCTGGTCACTGGGACTGTGAGACAACAGTGCTAACCACCAATCTACTATGCTGCCAATTTGAATAAATACGAACTATTGCATTTTGGTAAAGCAAAAGGCAGGACTCATACAGTTAATGGTAGGACCCTGGATAGTGTTGTCGAACAGAGACACCGAAGGGTTCAGGTACACAGTTCATTAAAAGTTGCGTCACAGGTAGACAGGGTGGTTAAAAAGGCATTTAGCATGCTTACCTGCTTTGCTCAGACCATTGACTATCGGAGTTGGGACGTTATGTTGAGGTTGTACAAGACATTGGTGAGGATACTTTTGGAGTTCTGTGTACAGTTCTAGTTGCCCTTCTATAGGAAGGATATTATTAAATGGAGAGGTTTCAGAAAAGATATACCTGGGTGTTGCTGGGACCAGAGAGTCTGAGCTATAAGGATAGGCTGGGACGTTTTTCACTGGAGCACAGGAAGTTATGGAGTGACCTTATCGAGGTTTTTAAAATCATGAAGAGCATAGATAGGGTGAACAACCTTTTCCCTAGGAGGGGGTGTTCAAAACTAGGAGGCATACTTTGAAAGTGAGAGGAGAAAGATTTAAAAAAGACCTGAGGGGCAACTTTTTCCACACAGAGGGTGGTTTGTATCTTGAATGGAAGTGGTAGATGCAGGTACCCTTACAACATTTAAAAGGCATTTGGACTAGTTCATGAAAAGAAAAGGTTTACAGGGATATGGGTCAAACTCAGGCAAGTGGAACTAGTTTAGTTTGGGGAACTTGGTCAATATGGATATGCTGTATGATTCTACAACTACAAGCCATCTGTTATATTGCAGCGTTATGGGTTTAACATGACAAGTAGATTTCCTGGGGAACCATTAACTGAATTTTTGATGAAACGGTGGAAATTGGCAGAACATTGAGTACGGTTCAGCACTTCAGGAAATGTTAAAGGATCACTTATTGTGTGGAATTAATAATATTGCGACTCATAGGAAACTACTGACTGAACTACATTGGGATCTCAAAAAGAACTGGCGCTATCCCGTAAAAAAAATGTGGGATAAAGGGGCTCAGGATCTTCAGGGCCCCTGGATAGTACCGATCTCAACCCTTGGTGACCCCCATACCATAGAGCTATGTCCCCAGTCTATAATATCTACAGCCCTCATTTGTTGCCAAGGAAGGGCAATTGGAGTTGGAGGCTGCCAGGTTCCTGAACTGGACGCAAAGTTTGTCCACAATACAGTGAGGAGCAAAAATATCCATGCTGTGCTTATGTTATAGAGTCTGCCAAGATATGGCTACCCCAATAGGTGAATGGCATATCGCCCAGTTTGAAGGGCAAAGCCACCTCAAGACAGGGCTTTGTAAATAAATCAGGCCAAGGAATTGATAAAGCTAAATTATATCATTGCTCCCAAAGTGGTCACAATAATATAAGACTTCAGGTAAATAGCCACCTGTTGAAATAGACATAGATACAGGTGACACTGTATTTACTGTTTGGGAAAAAAACTATAGGAAATTCCAATGGGACATCTTGCCTTTAGGCCTGTAAGACACTAAGGCTAGACTGACTAACACTGGCAGAGGTAGAAAGGAAGTATGACCAGATTGAGAAAGAAGACCTGGCCATTGCTTAAATGGTGAAAGAATTCCACCAGTATGTCTCCTGTCGGTGTTTCACCATATTAACTAATGACAAACCTCTGCTGGGCCTCTTCAAGGAAGACAAGGCAATCCCACCATTGCATCAGCTCTGATCCAATATTAAGCACTGTTATTGGGTACCCATGAATATATCTGGGAACATCATCTAGGAAGCCAAATGGTGAATGCGAATGCCTTGAGCTGTCTGCCACTACCCACCAGCATACTTTCACCTCTTAAGATGGATGAAGTCATCATGACTTTAAATTTCATGGACGCTCTCTACCAGAACTGGGCAAGCAAATCGAGACTTGGATCCAAAAGGACTTTACATTGGCAAAGCTACAGCAATATCATCCTAAATGGTGGATGACAAGGATGTCCTATGGATGGGTTGAAACCCTATATCTTAAAGTATCAGGAGTTGAGTTTTGAAGATTGCAGTATCTTATGTTTGTCCCACATCCAAGAATTGCATAATGGTCACTCATGAATTTTGAAAATGAAAATGAAAATGCTCACAAGGAGCAATATTTGGTATCTTAGTACAGACACAGATATCGACAACCTGGTCAAGCGGTGGAAGAAGTCCCAGGAAAACCAGAAGGCTCCACCAGCAGCCTCAATGCACCGTTGGAAAAGGTCAGGCAGATCCAGGGTGTGAGTCCATGCAGGTTTCATTGGGCTATTTATGGGCTCTATCAACACAATTCAAAATGGTTGAACATGCACAGAATGGCCTCGAATGCCTCTTTCAACATCATAGGAAATCTGCCATTCTTTTAGTATGCATGGTGCATCTGAGGTCCGTGGGACCCCAATGGAGAATTTTAGAAGACAAATGGGATAAGCCACATCCCTACCCTACCATCCATCCTCAAATGGTTTGGCTGAGCAAACAATCCAGATATTCAAGCAGGAGAATAGCAGAAGGAAGGAATATATAGGGCTTTTGGAAAGGATGCTTGTACTTCTCTTCAACTGTAGGACAATACTGCAGATAATGATGGGAAAGATGTAGTGGCATTGGAGGAGATTCAGAGGAGGTTGATCACTAGATTGACCCCAGAGATGAGGGGTTTGTCATATGAACAGAGATTGAACAGCTTAGGCCTATACTCTCTGGAATTTAAAAGGAGTGAGGGGAGATCAAATTCAGGTATTCAAGATGATAAAAGGTGTGGATAAAATAGACGTGGAGTGGATGCTTTTTTTTGTGGAGCATTCTAGTATGAAAGATCATAGTCTTAGGATAAAGGGGAAGCAAATTTAAAACAGAGTTGAGGAGAAACTACTTCTCCCAAAGAGTTGTAAATCTATGGGATTCAATACCCCAAAGAGCGGTGGATGTTGGTACAGCGAGTACATTTTAGAAAGAGTTAGAGAGATTTTTTATTGGTAATGATTTGAAGGGATATGGAGAGAAGGCAGGAAAATGGGCTTGAAGAGCATGTCAGCCATGATCGAATGGTGGAACAGACTCGGTGGGCCAACTGACCTAATTCTGCTCCTATATCTTTTGAACTTATGAGTAGTCCCAGTGGAACTATTGATTGGCCAACTCATTTGGAGAAGGCTTAGCCTGAACTTTCCAAATCTAGGTGGCAAGATTGAATTAAAACATGGAGCCCAGAAAAGGTACCAAGGTGGGCATGGGCCAGATGAAGATTACATTTTTCCCTTATATACCCCACAGTCACCAACTCCTCAGGTATTTGGCTTGATTCATCAGAATCAATAGCTGGTCCAGGAAAGATTTTTTCTTCTTTTCAGATGCATGGTCTGTTTTTCCTGGCCAAATGCTCTATTGTGCTTTCTGCACTAAATAAAATGTTGCTGTTTGAGAATTCTGAATAATGTTTGAACTGTGTCTTCACTACTAACTGGACTACTTATTCTAGAGTTAGATTCTCTTTGGATCGAAGAAATTCAGTAAGTCAAAGACAATTTTGTCACAAGTGAGCTCATGTTGTAAGTATGCATACTTCAAATAGTGTACATAAGTAATTAGTGCAGCTATTTCCACACTCCCGTGGGCATTGGTATCTGCTATTGAAGGGTGATCTCACCAGTTTCCGATTTGTTCTTGAAGTGAAATACTTATCAAAAGCTATTATCAAAAGTTAAATGTAGTTTGTTTTTCCATGATCTGATGTCTATGGAACATCATGGAGAAGTGCACTAGCCTGTTTTGTATTTCATACTAGCCACTATCCAATGTTATTGTGCCTTTTCCCAATCCATCAAAACAAATTAGCCCCTCATGCCTTCTTAGCTTTCCTTGTTTAGATTAAATACCATAGTTCCAAACTGAGCTATATCACACTGAAACTTAATACAAAATGATTTATATTATTGTCACTATTTCTCAAAGGCTCCTTTAAAGCAAGGTTATTAATTAGCCTTTTTCATCACAAAGTACCATATCTAAAATGGCCTAATCCCTAAGTGGTTCTTCAATACTTGCTCCAGTTGTGTTCTATTACCCGAAGACCAGATAGGATGGCAGATTCAGTCTTTAATGAACAAGATGGGTTTTACAACAATTGACAGTGATCACATAGTTGCCATTCGACCAGATTTTTATTCCAGATTTTATTGAATTCAGATTTCACTATCTGTCATAGTGGGATTCAAAGCCATTTACCAAGAATAGTTTCTGGGGTTCTGGATTATTAGTCCAACAACACTAATACTACACCACCACCTCTTACATGATGCAAGCTTTTACTACATCTGTCTTGTAATTTTACTTATCACTTTTCTACTTTCTGTTATTGATATGGCTTCCCTGTAATTTGACCTTCCTCTTATGTTCGCTTTTGTGGGCTCTCCATTCATTGAATATCTTTAAGGTGGGAGAGATTGATTTTTGGCCTCTTAGCAAATTGAGGGAAATGAGTAGCAAGTGGGAAAGTAGATTAAATTTGAGATCAACCATGTTAATATTGAATGGTGGACCAGGCTCAATGGGCCGAATGGTCTCCTTTTGCTCTTGTTGTGTTCTTGCAAAGGTTCATTCCATTCAGCTTATAATTAACTTAAGACAGTCTCTCCACAAAGGGGGAGCTCTCCTCTTCGGTCAACTGATCAGTCATTTCATTCAGATAACTCACAAACTAGACCAGAATCAGATATTTGTCAGCTCACCAATGAGTTTCATAGGTCAAGACTGAATAAACCTAACGGTATTAGAAACAAGAGTGGGAGTGTCCAGTCTAGTCATTCAAGTCTGTTCCACTGCCATTGATCTTCTCCCTCAATTTCATCTTCCTACATTAATCCTAAGATCCTTAATTATCTCATCCCCTCCCCTCAAAATATGTTGACCTTTGCCGTCAATATACTCAATGACTGAGAACCCAACCTAAGGTAGAGAAGTCCGAAGATCCATGATCCTCTAAATAATAAGAAAATATTGTATTAGCTCAGTTCCAAGCAACTGGTTCCTGTCTGTGACTTATGAACATGACCAGCGGCCCCACTCTCTCTCTCTCTCTCTCTCTCTCTCTCTCTCTCTCTCCAGCCAAGGTGACTAACAACCGGAAACCAATTGATGCACAGGTCATGAGTATATGCCCAATTAACAAGTGTTTGAGTTTCCTGTGGGAGTCTTCATGACAGAGCCCGTAATCTGGTTTCCATCTAAAGTTAAAATATACCAGTCTTGGATGGGTCGAACTGTAGATGAGAGGTCAGAAGTGAGAAAAGTGCGAAAGACTCTAACCTCAGTAAGCGCATGCCAGCTGTTGCTCCAAGATACACTGGGGTCACGTACTGCTGTTTCTCAGGAACTCGCTCTTTAGCCTTATCGAGGCACACTTTCAGGGATTTGCCGGCCTGTTCAATATCATTCCAATAACTGGAAATGCCTGGTCCTGCAAGGGAGGAAAACGGGAAAGCCTGTCAAGGGGCAGAACAGAATGCCCTCAGTGTGGAAGCAGGCCATTCAGCCCATCAAGTCCACATCAACCCTGCAAAAAGCATCCTAACCAGATCCACCTCCCCACTCTACATTTCCTATGGTTAATCCACCTAGCCTGCATATCCTTGGTTACTAGGGGCAATTTAGCATGGCCAAACCACCTAACCTGCATATATTTGGATTGTGGAAGTAACCTGGAGCACCCATAGGAAACTCATGCAGACAAAGGGAGAACATGCAAACTCCACACAGAGTCACCCGAAGCTGGAAGCGAACTGTGAGGTAGTAGTGCTAACTACGGAGCCACTGTGCCACCTACGTACATGTATACAATAATATCTTTTCAGGAGTAGAATATACACATGCAACGTGTACATTATTCATGTACACTTCTATATATGTATGTGTATAGACACATATACATACATACACACATGCACACATGTAACCAAATACTATTCCTGTGATTCTGTTCATATCATGTGGATATGAAATATTTTGAATGTAGCAGAGAGTCAGGCAGGGAAGGAAGGTTCTTCACTGTCACTGGGTCAAAATCCTGGTACTGCCATCCTAGCTGTACACTGACTGTCTCTACAACTTAAGGATTGCAGTGGGCAGCTCATTGCCCATCACTACTCTGGAGAAGGTGGCAATCAACACTTTCCAAGCAAGAGATGCCCATATCACTTAAATAACTAAAGAAGAGAATGAAAAACAGTTATAGTCTGAGGTACTAATGAGAGAGAGGAGAAGGGGAGCAGCGAATTGGAGAACAAGGAGAGGGAGAACATGACAGGAAGAGATGGAAAGGGGCAGAGATAAAGAGGGGTTGAGAGAGAGAGTAAGAGTCAGAGAGATTAAGGAAAAATGATATGAGGGGAGTGAGAGAGGGAGAAACACCATGTCAAGAAAGAGAAGAAAGAGACAGAGGGAGAGAACAAGGGATCATGAGAAGGAATAGAGCAGGAAGAGAGATACAGAGAAGATAGAGGGAGAAAGAAGGAGAGAAAGGAAGTGCGAGAGGAACGACAGACGGAGAAGAAGAAAGTGAGAGAGAAAATCAGGAAGAGAGACACAAACAGAGAGAAAAAGACCAAAGGAGATGATAAGAGCGAAAGAGGCAACGACACTGAAGACAGTGAGGGAGACCCTGAGATAGAGAGTGAAGGAGAGAGCAAGGGAGGGTGTGAAGGATGGGTTAAGGTCAGCAGCAAGAGATACAAGGAAGAAGCAAGACAGAGGGGGAAGAGCAAGAAACAAAAGGGAGAGTGCAAGTAAATGAGAGAGGGGTAGAACTTGAGAAACAGAGAAGAAAATGGAAGGCAAATGGGGCAGAGGGGAGTGTAGGAGCACAGGGGGAGAAATGAGTGTGAGAGACAGAGTTGGAGTTCCGAGTAATACCTAAGCAAACTTCAAGCCGCAAATCTCCTACCTTTCACTTTGCAGGAATCCACCTCTGTAACTATACCAGTATCATTCACCTTCTCAGCAGGCCAGGAGTAGATGTACAATGCAGTGTGAGAGGAACCGGCATCAAGCACTATTCCATACTGTGGACATAGAAAAGGAACATGGCATCATTCTGCAATGACACATATTAGATTGTAATGCTTCATAACACTAACATGAGATCAGAGGGAGCTGATTCAAACATCAGGTCCAATATCCAGACTGTCCATCAAAGGAATACAAAACTGCATCACTGCTCCCCTTTGTCCAGAATCTCACTTTACCAACTTTGGGCTTTTGGTATTTTTTTCTATAGCAGGAGGAAGTATCGAGCTGCCAGCCTGCATTTTGTCTGGAGGTCTGAAAACATGCATTGTTCAAGCTTCTGATAATCTATCATACATGAATTATGAACTAATGCTGTCTGTATCTGGTTTGATGTCCTGCTCAGGGGGTTTATTCTCCAGGATTGAGTGTGTTTATTCTCCAAATAAAGGCTGGACGGACTTTAGTAGGTACATAGTTCTTTGAAAATGGCTTCACAGGTAGATAGGGTGGTTAAGAAGGCATTTAGAATGCTTGCCTTCATTGTTCAGACCATTGAATATAGATGCTGTGACATCATATTGAGGTTGTACAGTTCTGATCATCTTGCTATAGGAAGAGATAAAAATAAACTGCAGAAGCTGGAATCCAAAGTACTCCAGATGTGGTCTTCTCTACATCGGTGAGCCCCAATGTAGACAAGGTGTCCATTTCACCATGCATTTTCGTTGGGCCTGAAATAGCTAGTCTGACCTCCTGGTCACCACCCATTTCAATTCCCCCTCCGACATGTCCTTCCTCAGTCTCCTCCATTGCCGCAGTTAATCAGACCACAAATTGGTGGAACAACACCTCATCTTCCGCCCAAGCAGTCTATAACCTGAAGGATTTAACACGGAGTTCTCGAATTTCAAATAACCTTCCCACCCATCCCTTTCCAGCCCTGCCTCCTCCCTTCCATTCTACCTACCAACCTTTCCTTCCAGCTACAAATCAAATTCATCCCTCTCATCGACCAACAAGGTTGCATCCACTACCTCTGCTCACCTATCATTACCTCACTGTTCTGTTCCTCTCCCCATGCCATGACACCCTCTTCATCTGCAGTTCCAAGAGAGTTCAATAAAGGTTTAGCAGTATATCACCAGGACTGTAGGGTTTGACTTTTAAGGAAACGCTGGATAGGCTGGGACTTTTTTCACTGGAGTCTACGAGGTTGAGGTTTATAAAATCATGAGGGGCAAGATAAAGTGAATTACAAAGATCATTCTCTAGGATGGGGAATTCAAAACTGAAGGGTTTTTTTTAAGGTGAGAGGAGAAAGATTTAAAAAGGGACTTGAGGGGCAACTTTTTCATAATGGCATAGAGCTGCACAGCATGGAAACAGACCCTTCGGTCCAACTCGTCCATGCTGACCAGGTATCCTAAATCAATCTAATCCCATTTGCCCAAATCCCTCTAAACCCTACCTCTTCATATGCCCATCCAGATCCCCTTAAGATTACAAAGGGATCTTGATCACTTGGGCCAATGGGCCAAGGAACGAGAGATGGAGTTTAAATTGGATAAATACAAGCTACTGCATTTTGGGAAGATGAACAAGGGCAGGACCTATAGAGCTAATGGTAAGGCCCTAGGCAGTGTTGTTGAAAAGAGGCTTAGAGGTGTAGGTACATAGTTCTTTGAAAATGGCATCACAGGTAGACAGGGTGGTTAAGAAGGCTTTTAGCACATTTGCCTTCATTGTTCAGACCATTGAGTATAGATGTTGCGACATCCTGTTGAGGTTGTACAGTTTTTTAATCTCTTCCTATAGCAAGATGATCAGAAAACTGCAGATGCTAGAATCCAAAGTGCTCCGGATGTGGTCTTCTCTACATCAGTGAGCCCCAATGTAGAATACCCATCATATACCCTTTTAATGTTGTAATTGTACCAGCCTCCACGTTCTCCTCTGGCAGCTCATTCCGTATACACACCACCCTCTGCATGGAAATATTGCCCGTTAGGTCCCTTTAAAACTCTTCCCCTCTCACTTTAAACCTATGTCCTCTAGTTTTATACTCCACTACACTGAGGAAAAGACCTTGGCTATTTAACCTACCCATGCCCCTCATAATTTTATAAACTTCTAGAAGGTCACCCCTCAGCCTCCAATGCTCCAGGGAAAATAGCCCCAGCCTATTCAGACTCTCTCTATAGCTCAGACCCTCCAAACCTGGCAACATCCTTATAAATCTTTTCTGAACCCTTTCAAGTTTCACATCCTTCCTACAGCTGGGAGATCAGAATTGTACACAATATTCCAAAAGTGACCTAACCAATGTCCTATACAGCCACAAGTTGACCTCCCAACTCCCATACTCAATGCACTGACCAAGAAAGGGAAGTATACCAACACTCTTGTCATTATCCTTTTGACCTGGGACTCCACTTTCAAGGAACTTTGAACCTACATTCCAAGATCTGTTTGTTCAGCAATGCTCCCCAGGACTTTACCATTAAGTGTATAAATCCTGTTCTGATTTGCCTTTCCAGAATGCTCATTCATTTAAATTAAACCCCATCTGCCTTTCCTAGGCCATTGCCCAATCTGAACAAGATCCCATTATAGCCTGAGGTAACCTTCTTGGGTGTCCACTACACCTCCAACATTGGTGTTATCTGCAAATTTACTAACCATTCCTCCTAAATTCACATCCAAATCATTTATATAAATGACGAAAAGCAGTGGACCCAGCATTGATCCTTGTGGCACACCACTGGTCACAGATCTCCAGTCTGAAAAGTGTATGTGGAATGAACTGTTGATGGAAGTGATAAATGCAGATACGGTTACAACATTTGAAAGACATTTAGATAGGTACATGAATAGGAAAGGTTCAGAGGGATTTGGGCCAAACATGAAGATGTGTTGAGTTTAGTTGGGGAAACTTGGTTGGCATGAACAGGTTTGACTGAAGGATCTCTTTCCATGCAGTATGACTCTATGAGTCTAATATTGAGGACGTTCATTCTTCATTATGGGGGGGGGGGGGGCGGAATGTTTGTGTGTGGAAATGTCACTAGACTGGTAAGCCAGAACCCTAGGTTGATATTCTGGGGTCATGGGTTTGAATTTCACCATGGCACCTAGTGAAATTTGAATTCAATAAAAAGCTAACCCAATGGCGTAACCACTTTCAGTTGTTGTAAAAACCCACCTGGTTCACTCATGTCCTTTACTTGCCTTTCCTACCTAGTCACGCTTACATATATCTCCAGCCTCACAGCAACGTGGTTAACTCTTGACTGCTCTCAGGCAATAAGGGATGGACAATAAATGCTGGCCTTGCAAGTGATGCCCACATCCCATGAATGAATAATAAAAAAGACAGAACAAATCAAATACAGAAAAGGGTGAAGTGACACGTTTTGATTGGAATAACAAAGATTGGAGAGGAGAGATGATTTGAAGAGGAGAGGCAATACAATCTGAATGGTACAAGATTAAAGACAGAGCAGGATGAGAAGCCTAGGATTATTTGTGCAAATGTGAGAATACTGATTAAGGATAAATAAAGCATATGAAATCCTGAGCTTTTTAATTACAGGTATAGAGTAAAAAGGTGAAGTGACCAAAGTCCTAACAAAGTATAGACTGTTCTCTCATTAGAGAAAGGAGATTCTGGTGGTTTAACCTCAGGCTCGCCACACCTGAGGAAAGGGGAGAGGTTGAGGAAGATAACCTCAGCCACTCAAGTTGTTGACATTATTCTACATTGCAAACCAGCCAACCAGCCAACTGAGCTAATTGACTCCAGAAGACAGAGTACAATTTTAATGAGGAAAAAACCCTTGGTGCATTGGATTACAAATACATCTTTTAAAAGATTCTGAATAGATAGCACAGATAACATTAAACATATTTAATAATGTAGTAGAAAACAGTATAAAAGGAGCGGACTGGTGGAAAGCTGACATTATGTTTTAATTCCATGAATAAAGTAAAGGATGACTAGAAAGTATAACAGTAGAGGTAAAATAAAACAAATCCTTAAAAAGGAGAAAACAGAAAAACAGCTGGAAATAAAGGAATGAATTGACGGTATATAATTCAGTTTGAACCATCTCATTAAAATTCTTTGAAGTGGTAAGTAGGTATGGATAATGCAATAGGCACAATTGATCTGAATTTCCAAAAGGCCTTCAATAAGGTGCCACACTACAGCCTCATAAAGAGGATGGAGTCATGGTATGATTCGCATCTAGCTAACTGTTGTACCAAAAGGAGCGAGGGGGAATAAAGAATTGTTATTCCAAGCAGCACAATGGCTCATTAATTAACACTGCTGCCTCACAGCACCAGGGACCTGAGCTCAATTCCAGCCTCAGGCAAATATCAATGTGCTGTCTGCACATTCTCCCCGCATCTACGTCAGCTTCTTCCCACAGACCAAAAATGTGCAGATTAGGTGGATTGGCTATGCTAAATTGCCCATAGTGTCCAGGGATGTACAGATTATGTGGAGTAGCCAGGGCAAGTGCAGGGTTACAGAGATAGGGTTGGGGGCTGGGTCTGTGTGGGATATTCTTCAGAGGATTAGTGTGGACTTGATGGGCTGAATGGGCCTAGTTCCACACTGTGGAGATACTATGATTCTATGGCACAAGGTGGAAGGTAGAATGCTGCAGGAATCAGTGATAATACAACTTTAAATTCACAATTTATATGAATAATTTAGACTTTAGAATCAAAAAAATACAATTTCTAAATTTCTTTATGACACTTAATTGAGGTGATCATTATCATAGAGGTTGACTGCAAAAATATGAATGGAGGTATGTTTGTCAAATGAATTCAGCAGAAGTGTCCTATTTTGGAAAGAAGAGTGAGGAGATTGGACAGCACTTGAAATGGAGCAGAGCAACAATGGGATCAGGAATATAAATGCACAAATTATTGTAAATAGCAAGACCATAAAAGAGCAAACCAAGCCGTCAGGTTTATTTCTTGATGAATAAAACTGAACATAGAAAACCTCTGCTAAACCTGTAACAAACCTTGGTTAAATCACAATAGCATATTGTGTATTGTTATAGAGTCATAGAGATGTACAGCATGGAAACAGACCCTTCGGTCCGACCTGTCCATGCCGACCAGATATCCCAACCCAATTCGTGTCCCACCTGCCAGCACCCGGCCCATATCCCTCCAAACCCTTCCTATTCATATTACCCATCCAAAAACCTTTGAAATGTTGCAATTGTACCAGCCTCCACCACTTCCTCTGGCAGCTCATTCCATACACATACCACCCTCTGTGTGAAAAAGTTGCCCCTTAGGTCTCTTTTATATCTTTTCCCTCTCACCCTAAACTTATGCCCTCTAGTTCTGGACTCCCCGACCCCAGAGAAAAGACTTTGTCTATTTATCCTATCCATGCCACTCAATCTTGTAAACCTCTAGAAGGTCACCCCTCAGCCTCCGATGCTCCAGGGAAAACAGTCCCAGCCTGTTCAGTCTCTCCCTATAGCTCAGATCCTCCAACCCTGGCAACATCCTTGTAAATCTTTTCTGAACCCTTTCAAGTTTCACAGCATCTTTCCGGTAGAAAGGAGACCAGAATTGCATGCAATATTCCAACAGTGGCTTAACCAATGTCTTTCTGGTTCAGAAAAGATTTACAAGGATGTAGCCAGGGTTGGAGGATCTGAGCTACAGGGAGAGGCTGAACAGGCTGGGGCTGCTTTCCCTGGAGCGTCGGAGGCTGAGGGGTGACCTTATAGAGGTTTACAAAATTATGAGGGGCATGGATAGGATAAATAGGCAAAGTCTTTTCCCTGGGGTTGGGGAGTCCAGAACTAGAGGGCATAGGTTTAGGGTGAGAGGGGAAAGATATAAAAGAGACCTAAGGGGCAACTTTTTCATGCAGACGGTGTTACGTGTATGGAATGAGCTGCCAGAGGATGTGGCGGAGGCTGGTACAATTGCAACATTTAAGAGGCATTTGGATGGGTATATGAATAGGAAGGGTTTGGAGGGATATGGGCTGGGTGCTGGCAGGTGGGACACGAATTGGGTTGGAATATCTGGTTGGCGTGTACAGGTTGGACGAAGGGTCTGTTTCCATGCTGTACATCTCTGTGACTCTAATAGGCACAAAAAGTTTACAAAGATGATCCCAAAAATGTGAGTTCATATTAGGAAATGATGAACAGACAGAATTCCTTCGCCCCTGAAAACAGGAGGCCGCTGGTTGCCATGAATGAAGTCTTTTTAGAATGACAAAAGATTTTGATTAATCCAGGGAGAGTGTTTCTACTTGTGGAGGACAGCTATCAATTTATGACAGTTGTCAAGAAATCATATAGGGCTTATCTGAAACTTTCTTTACCCAGTGAGTTATAAAAATGTTGAATACACGAAGAGTTTCAATTCTCAGAGGTTAGGTGAGCACATAAGGTCTCAGGGAAGAAAGCATTACTGTAATAGAGTTACATAAATGATAAGGTTTAGGTGGTGCAAAAGTCCCAGCATGGATTGGATGGGCTGTTTCTGTGCTGTATATTCTATGCAGTTCTATGATTTTAACGGTATGTTGTGTAATCCACGACTGTATTTCATTGAATCAGATTGTGACTTAATGCTTAAAAAAAACAGAACATTATAATTATAAAAGTTATTCAACAGTCTCTGCTGCCCCTCTGAAGTTCACCACCAAGATGGAGAAAGGTAATAGGCATACACAAACACCAATAGCTGCAGGTCTTCTGCCAAGATGCACACAATTCTGACATTGAAATATGTTCTTTACTTGGTCAAAATCCTGGATCTCTCCCGAACAGCATTAAGATTGCAGTGGTTCAAGAAGATGACTCATTACCATGTTTAAAAGGCAATTAGAGATGGGCAATAAATGCTGGCCCAGCCAGTGAAACCCACACCCTAATACTGGATAATAACGAGTAATAATAAAATATGGCCTGGAGGCAGGATATAGAAAAGATAAGTAAGCCATCATTGACCTACCATTAGAACTTTCCAAAAGATATTCACAATTACCTTCAGTTTCTTTGGCAGTGACCTGTTCTGCACCACAGGTATTGTTACCAATACTAATACTCCAACCACCATCAGAATGATGACCAATGCAATCAGGTATCTGTATTTCTTCAGTTTTATTTCTGTAAATGAAGGAAAGGATGCATAATAAAGCATGATAAGAGATTTTATAAATTCTTTGAAAGACTCCCCATAGTTTTGACCTTGTTTTTATCTCTATTTCTCCTATTTGTGTCCCTCATTTCAGGCAGATTTCTGTCTCAAGTTCTTTCCTTTTTTTTTGAAACATAGAATTAAATCACTGAAGCAGGCCATTCTGTCAAATTGGTACCACTGTCTCATCCTGTCCCAACAATAAATCCTTTTAGTTTGATGTAATCTGATTGATATTACTGCTGACCTATACCACTCGAATCGACTTTTCTGGTCATTTTTCTCATTACCATTTGTATGCAAATAGATAGATTGTCATGTTTGCATACAACAACAACACTGATATTTTAGAAGTGCTTTGTCAACCTGAAGTGTTTCAAAAAATCCTGAGGATTTAAAGTTGAATCATGAATGCTCTATCGTTCAATCAATCAAATTGAAAGGCATTGTACATCAATTTCCTTGGGCACTGAACGTAGGGAGTCATGAAAAAAAGAATTTTCAGGGGTCAGAAAAAGTTATTCATTCAATAAAAGTAAACAAGCACAATTCATAATTTAAGGATGCATGCTGTATTACATTTAGTAACAAAGCAGATTCAATTGAAAGCTTATTAGTACATGGCATTTATACAATAAAGATCATGATGTGATTAAGTTCAAAATATTGCAGGAAAAGTAACCAGCAAGGGCAATAGTGTGGCTCTTAGAGAGCTTTCTCTGTTCACCCATTCCTGCCTTGAAGCCAGGTCCTTTGATTGTACACTGGGTGCAACTGAATGAGGGACATCCATGGGAGCTGGCTAGTCTGCATTCCGCATGGCAATCTGTCTGCTTGCCACTGGGTGGCAAACAGCATTAATAGATATGCACGTGTTGCCCCTCCTGCTAGCTTCCTGCCCAATTAAATGACCATTAGCTTAGGAAGAGCACAAGTTCACCTACGATTCTTGATTTAGTGAGGCTGACTTCAGTAGGATGAGATTGAGACCAGGAAAAACATAGTTCTGTTAGCCTGACAACAGCTATTCAGACATTAGTGAAATCTATGATTAAAAGTAGCGTCACCGAATATCTTGAAAGTTTTCACCTGAGCAGAGAAAATGAACGTGAACCTTTAAAGCAATCAGAAATTCTACAAGGTACTGGCAGGTCTGAATATGGAGAGAGCAACAATGTTTCATATTGATGCCTTCTCATCAGAACAATTGGCTTTGTAAAGGGTAGGTCATGCCTGATGAAAGTGATTCGACTTTGAAGAGATGACAAAAGCAATGGGCAAGAGAATGCCCATGAGTACTGTTTATTTGAACTTCCTGAAGGCATTTGATAAAGTTGCTCATTAGAGGCTGAACGCTAAAGTTGAAGCTTATGGAAATGAAGGCAAATTGTTGACTTGAGCAACAGGAGAGTAATGGATTGGCAGCATGTGGCTAATGGCATCACAGGATCAATGATCATAGAATGAAGAGGAGAGCAGACTCAATCAATTGAATAGCCTACTTCTGCTCCTGCATCTTATGATCATAAGGTCTTATAGCACAGAAGAGCCCATTCAGCTGTTGAGTTCATGTTGGCCCACTGGAGGAGTAATTAGCTCGTTCCAGGTTGCCCATGCAAACATGGCAGCCTCTACTATTCACCATATTTATTTATGACTTAACTGAGGGAATAAGAGACCAAATATCCAAATGTCATCATCACAAAAGCTAGCACTGGATCCTGTGTAGATGGAAACATTACATTCAAACAGCTGTTGATATATTAAATGAGAAGAAAAATCTGTAGCAAATGGATTTCAATGAAGGAAAATGTAAAGTAATCTACTTTGGACCTAGAAATGATCAAACTGAGGACATTAGAAAAAGATCATTAAATTGCGAGGAACAGAAAAATAATCCAAAGGACAGATGGAAAGCAAGCATTTGTTTCTTGAGGACTCAAATACAAAGGGGTATAGGCCATGCTTCAAGTATACAAGACACCTGGAGTCACTGTGAACAATTCAGGATAACAGACCTTTTGAAGGAGATGTTGGCCTTGGAGACAATGCAACATAGATGTACTAGAATAATACCTGGACTCCCAGGGTTAAATTACAAGGAGAGATTAGGTGAACTAAGGTTGCAGTCCAGGGAATTTGGGAGGTTTTGGTATGATTTAATCAAAGCTTTCAAGGTACGAGAGAGAACAAATAGCTCAGTGAAAGGAAACTATTTCCCCTGGTCAGGAAATCCAGAACCAGGGGACTGAGACTAACGCAAGATCACTCAGGAATGAAATTAGGAAGTACTTTTAAACACATAGGGTGCTGAAAATTTAGAACTCACATCCTGGAAAGGCAATTGACATTTTAAACCAAAACTATCAGCAATAAAAGGGCAAATGTGGTTTCAGGTTAATCATGATCTCGGATAATGGACAAGGTTCAAAGAAACTGACCAGCTTATTCTTGTTTCTATATTCATTGAGATTTATATGCTCAATCTTTATTTTTATATACTTATATTTTATATCATATAGATATCTAAATAGTCAAACTTATTGTGGATTGGGAAGCAAGCATTAGAACTGGTAGAAGCATAATCTGTAGTACAGTGGGTTGCGCTTCAGCGGGTCGGTGTGGACTTGTTGGCCGAAGGGCCTGTTTCCACACTATAATCTAATCAAATCTAATCTGAGAAGCACGGAGATTGCATCTAAATTCTTGTGGTGGCTGTTTGATCAATGTTTTATTCTTTATGTTAAAAGTACATGTGAATGTTTTTAGTAATTAACCTCTACTGCTCCAAAAAAAGTTAAGGTTTATCAAGCCAAGTTTCACTCTGGGACCTGACTTATACAACATTAAGATCAACTGGATCATAATAAATAGAATATTTAATGAACAGGAAGCTAACTTTGAATAGATGAATGAATTTAGATTCTTATATTCTATATATAAACAAACTAGAGTTAAGGCTGTGCTTCACCCAATCAACTAATGAGGATACCTCACAAGGAAAGATGAGGATTTACTGCAAAGGAATTGGTTCTGTCTGAGTATTTAAATCTGCAATTGCACAAAAGAAGCTTGACAAATACTTCCTCAAGATCAGAACCTCAAAGTACAGGGAAATGTAACAATTCCACACTTTTGTGGCTATCCGCTGCCATCTTTGCACTTCAGATACTAACACATCTTTTACACAACCTTATTAGAATCTTAGTTCAAAGACAGTCCTCTTTTACTGCTTGTATCATAAAATAACCTATTATGAATGTCAGCATGAGAGACCGGACCGGCATGGAGCTGTTTCTTTGGGTTCCCAGCTAAAACTTGACCAGCAGTTTCAAACTGGCTGCTTGCTAAAACCAAACCAAACTAAAACTTTGAACTGGACAAACTGGCCACTCTCCTTTCATTGTACAAGTGTTTAAAAAAAAACTTAAACACTTTTTCAAGTAGATATTTCCAGACACGTTTGAACCTCTTTCTTTACTACCCCTCTCGAAAAAAAAACAAGGGCAAAATAACCTTGTTAAAGGAACAGCATCATCACACAGTGAATCACAGAATTCCTACAGTGTGGAAACAGGTCCTTTGGCCCTACAAGTCCACACTGACCCCTGGCCCTACCCCTGACTAATGCACCTAACCTACACACCTTGGGCAATTTAGCATGGCTAATTGATCTAACCTGCACATCTTTGGATTGTAGGAGAAAACCAGAGTACCTGGAGGAATCCCACACTGACACGGGGAGAATCTGCAAATTTCACACAGACAGTTGCCAGAGGTTGGAATCGAACCGGGTCCCTGGCGCTGTAAGGCAGCACTGCTAACCACTGAGCTACTGTGCTGCCCTTATTGCCGCCTGTGTTCTGCCAATTTCTGCAGTCTCATCAAGAATTCAGTATCTGGTTCCTCAGGAAGTCTATTTGCCATGTTAAACCTTTAACACTGCTATATAACAGATGGTTTGGGGTCATGGTGATCCACAAACACATCTAACAGTTCATCAAAGGAAACTCTTTATGATGCTGGAAGTTTGGGCCCCGCAAGCATTTGGGACAATGACTCATTTCAGTGATCTCCTTCTATCCCATGTACTGGGGCCAATCCTCCAAATCCTTATCATAACATTTTAGTTTCCCAAACTCCAGCATTTCCAATATTTTCCTGTCTTGGCTTTATCGGGGTCATTGAAAGGCAAGGAAGGCTGCCTGAAACTTTTCTTGACTCTTGTCACCAAAGTAATAACTCAGAAAACTGAGATGAAAGAAACATTGTTTATTGATGAATAACAAAATAGAGCCACTTCTCGTGGAGTGCAAAGGCTAGTCGCAGTCTGGCACAGACAGTTCTGTGGAGTCATCCCTGGGTTACCAAGGGAACTCATACTCAATGAACTCCACAAGGAGATTAATTAGTGATTCCCTATGGGCCTTGTAGGGGTAATGGCCATCACTGTTTGATATTAGCAATAATCTTACCTATACAATAAACCTATTCATTAATAGACAGCTGCCCTGGCTCTAAAATGCTCCCACCCAACAGATTTGCAACCTCCTACCATACATTTGAGAAATTGTTGTAATTGTTCCAGCTCAGGTTGGGCAGCCAGGGGTCACTGGAGAATCTGAACAATACATTCTATTTCATTCTGTGAATATCCTCCTTCACATACAGTTCTGCAGCCCAGTCACTTTAAGTAGGTATCAGCTCCAAGTGGTGCAGTCAGTCTGCTTTTGTAAACCTCAGGGTAATTGGTGCACACACGCATTCACAAAAGGACAAATGCTGCTGTGAGTCTGCTGCACTCTCATTTCACTGGCTACTATAGAGATGGTGTCGATCAGTCGACTGATGGGATTTCTTACAATATTAAAGAGTCAGCTGCTCTCAAAATGTTAAAGCTGCTCTCACTGGGACCCACCCGATACAGTTCTTTTAAACCGACACGGTCATGTCAGTTCAAATAATATGTGGAAAAAACACTGCCATCTACCCAATAAAACAGAACATTTTTGAGGTTTGTCCTGTTCAACGCTCCCACTAAGCTACATGGGTGAGCAAGCTTCAAGGCATGCTGAGGCCTTGCTCTCTGACAAATACTATGTGCATGTGGCTGCAGAAAAATATTGTAAAAAGCTTACATGTCTAAATTTTAAAGGGAACATTGGGTCTGTTCACAACAAACAGGACAAGTCAAATCTATTATCAACCCACTAATTTACTCTCAGTCATCGGCAAAGTGATGGATGAGGTCAGCAACCATGTTAGTGAGGAATGGCAGTGAGTCACAAATAACCTGTTCACTAATGTTCAGTCTGGGCTTCACCAGACCCACTCAACTCCAGAAATCACAGTTTTAAACATGGAAAAAAAAGAGTGGAACTCCAGAGGTGAACTGAGAATAACTGCCTTTGACATCAAGGCAACATTTCCAATCAAGGTGCCCCAAAACTGGCACAAACTTCCAAATAGTGCAGAAATGCTCAATTTGAAAGTGATCAAAAGAGAAAAATACTTACTTACCTGGGAAAACTCATTTGGTAACAGGCCAGACATCTGATTATAATGCAGAAAAATTCCTTCAGTACAGAAATTCAGTACAGCAAAAGGGCAACACCATTTTAAAGGCACTAATAGTTGTTTAGTCAAGTGAATGTCCAGTGTGAAGGTTAGCAAACGGGTGAATGGTTATAGAATCATAGTCATAGTCACACAGAATGGAAACCTTCGGTCCAGTCCGTCCAGGCCAAACATAATCCCGAACTGAACTAGTCCCACCTGCCTGCTCCTGGCCCATATCTCTCCAAGCCTTTCCTATTCATGTAATCACCCAAATGTCTTTTAAATGTTGTAATTGTACCCACATCCATTACTTCCTCAGGAAGCTCATTCCACATGCAAACCACCTTCTGTGTAAAAGATTTGCTTCTTATGTCTTTTTTAAACATCTCTCCTCTCACCTAAAAAATGTGCCCCCAAGTCTTGAAATTCCCCATCTTAGGGAAAAGACAACTACCATTAACTCTATCTATACCTCTCATTTATTTATAAACTTCTATCAGGTCACCTCTCAACCTCTTATTCTCCAGTGAAAAAAAGTCCTAGTCTATCCAGCCTTTCTTTATAACTCAAACCTTCCATACCCAACAACATTCTGGTCTCTTCTGAACTCTCTCCAGCTTGATAATGATTTAATGTTAGATTAAAGGGTTAGGGTAGAAGGATTGATGAGGTAAATGGATAAGTGGGTAGACTGGCAAGTGAGTGGATAGGGGCTAGTCATGTCAAGCTTGCTGGTTTGTTGGGTCAGGCAGTGAGGCAACATTGGAGGGATGTAGTCAGTCAAGGCCTAGGTCAGGTCAGGAGGGGTACTCAATTAAGCTTGGGTTTGAAGCAAAGGGTTTTGGTCAGTGAGGTCAGTGGGGATGGTCTGGGGAAGTCAGTGCGGATAGAGAGGGGTTTGAGATAGGAATTGGGAGTCAGTATGAGTGATTGAGGTACCATTTATCCAGCAATTAGACTGGGATTTTTCTGTCCAATATTTCCAATAAGCAAATGGGAGCTGTCCATAGTCTCAACTCACATTGGTCAGAAGGTCTTGGGGAGCAGAGGAATAGTCCATTGGAAGTGCAAACTTCCAAGGAAATTCCTTTACTGTTAGTAGATTGGATTTCCATTGGGTCCCTTTTCTGAGAATGTGGAGACCAGAAGATCTGGGCCATTAAGTCAGCAGGAATTGAGGAAAACTCTCTGGTTGGAATTATACCTAGCATATGACAAGATGGTTACGGCTCTTGCAGTTTAGTCATCTCCGCTCCAGAAATCTCTGCAGGAGTTCCTCAGAGTAGTGTCCTAGGTACAACCATGTTCAGCTGCTTCACCATTGACCTCCCCCATCATTAGCTCAGAATGGGGAAGTGGAAATGTAAATGGATGAGTAAACCAGATCATAAGACAACCATAAAATATAGGAGCAGAAAGGAGAAAGAGACCTAAACTGCTGTCTGACATCAGTGAATCTGCACAACTACTGCCTTTACTGTTTGAGTTCAAGTATTTCTAGACATCGGACTGCATTCACAGCTGACCTTGGAGGAACCTGTATGGGAGAGCTCACAGCACAGGAGCAGATGAGTGAATGGTTTTTAAGTGTAACCTTGCTGGATTTTTTAAAAAACAGTGAGTAGAGTAGATTCTATCTGGTTATATGCTTCATTGAGATCTGTCTCATGTTTTATATTTATAAATTTAAATCAAAAGTACTAAGTTAGCCTGGAGCAGTTTTGTTTTAGAGCAGTAAGACTGTGCTATTTTTTTGAAGATCGTTAAAGTGCAAAGATGCCCTTTAGTAGAGTGCTGTGCTCTTCCTGTAGGATGCGGGGGATTAGGGAGAATTTCCATGTTAATGATGATTATGTCTACAGTAAGTATGTTTGTTTGCGAGTCCTATCAGAGTACCTCTAATTGCCACTCCAAGCAATGAGGAATTTACAGGAGTTCAGGAATGTGATGGATGACAGTTATAGGAAGGAAGAAAAACTGCAGAAAAAAGTCAGGTAGATGGGTTACCACCAGGAGAGGTGAGAGAGGGAGGCAGGTAGTGCAAGAGTCTCCTGTGGCTATTCCCTTCTCAAACAAGTATATGGTTTTAGAAAACGTAGGGAGTGATGGACTCTCGGGGGACTGTAGCACAAACAGTCAAGTTTCTGGTACAGAGACTGGCTCTAATGTAAGGAGAGGTATGTCAAGTTCTAAGAGATCGATTCTGACAGGGGATTCTCTAGTCAGAGGCACAGACAGATGTTTCTGCGGCTGACAACGAGAAATCAGAATGGTGAGTTTCCTGCCTGGTGCCAGGATCAAGGACATCTCGGTGAGAGTGCAGAATATTCTCAAAGGGGATTGGGACCAGCAGGGGGTCATTGTACACATTGGAACTAAGGACATAGGAAGGAAAAAGGATGGGATTCTGAAGGGAGAATGTAGGAAGTTAGGCAGGAATTTATAAAGGAGGCCCTTGAGGATAATAATAGCTGGATTACTCCTGGTGCTACGAGCGAGTGAGGGCAGGAATAGAAAGATCGAGCGGATAAATGCATGGCTGAGGAGCTGGTGCAGGGGAGAAGGATTCAGACTTTTGGATCATTGGAATCTCTTCTGAGGTAAAAGTGATCTGTTCAAGAAGGATGGATTGTACCTGAATTGGAAGGGGAACAACATACTGGCAGGGAGATTTGCTGGAGCTATTTGGGAAGATTTAAACTAGTAAGATGAGGGGATGGGACCCAGGGAGATAGTGAGGAAAGAGATCAGTCTGAGACTGGTACAATTGGGAAAGGGGACAAAGCAAATAGTCAGGGCAGACAGGAACAAAGCAGAGAATGAGGTAAATCAAACTGTATTTATTTCAATGCAAGAGGCCTAACAGGGAAGGCAGATGAACTCAGGGCACGGTTAGGAACATGGGACTGGGATATCATTGCAATTACAGAGACGTGGTTCAGGGATGGACAGCTTAATGTTCCAGAATACAAATGCTATAGGAAGGACATAAAAGGGGGCAAGAGAGGAAAGGGAGTGGCATTTTTGATAAGAGATAACATTGTGGCTTAACATAGGGAGGATATTCCTGGGAATATGTACAAGGAAGTTATTTGGGTGGAACTGAGAAATAAGAAAGGGATGATCACCTTATTGGGATTGTACCATAAACCACCTAATAGTCAGTAGGAAATTGAGAAACAAATTTGTGAGGGGATTTCAGTTATCTGTAAGAATAATAAGGTGCTTACAGTGGGGGATTTTAACTTTCCAAATATAGACTGGGACTGCCATGATGTTAAGGCTTTAGATGGAGAGGAATTTGCTAAGTGTGTACAAGAAAATTTGCTGATTCAATATGTGAATGTATCTACCAGAGAAGGCACAACACTTGACCTACTCTTGGGAAATAAAGCAGGGCAGGTGACGGAGGTGTCAGTGGGGGAGCACTTTGGGATCAGAGACTATAATTCTAATGGCTTTAAAATAGTGATGGAAAAGGATAGATGGATCTAATAGTTAAAGTTCTAAATTGGAGGAAGGCCACTTTCATTAGTATTAGGCAAGAACTTTCAAAAGTTGAGTGGGTGCAGATGTTCACAGATAAAGAGACAGCTGGAAAATGGGAAGCCTTCAAAAATGAGTTACGAGAGTCCAGAGGCAGTATGTTCCTGTTAGGGTGAAAGCCAAGGCTGGTAGGTGTAGAGAATGCTGGATGACTAGAGAAATTGAGGTTTTGGTTCAGAAAAAGAAGGAAGCATATGCCAGGTATACAGAGCAGAGATTGAGTGAATCCTTAGAAGAGTATAAAGGCAGTAGGACTATACTTAAGAGGGAAATCAGGAGGGCAAAAGGGGGGCATGTGATAGCTTTGGCAAACAGGGTTAAGGAAAATCCAAAGGGATTCTATAAATACACTAAAGGACAAAAAGGTAACTAGGGAGAAGACAAGACCCCTCAAAGATTATCAAGGCAGCCTTTGTGTGGAACTGCAGGAGATGGGAGAGATACTAAATGAATATTTAGCAACAGTGTTTACTGTGGAGAAGGATATGGAAGATATACAATGGGGAAACTGGTGACATCTTGAAAAATGCCCATATTACAGAGATGGTGGTGTTGGATGTCTTAAAACGCATAAAGGGCCTGAACAAGTGCACCTAGGACTCTGTGGGAAGCCAGGAAAGTAATTGCTGGGCCCCTTGCTGAGATATTTGTATCATCAGTAGTCACAGGTGAGATGCAAGAAGACTGGAGATTGGCTAACATGGTGCCATTATTTAAGAAAGTGGTAAGGAAAAGCCAGGGAACTATAGACCAGTGAGCCTGACATTGCTAGTGGGCAAGTTGTTGGAGAGAATCTTGAGGGACGGGATTTACATGTATTTAGATAGGCAAGGACTGATTAGGGATAGTCAACATGGCGTGGGAAATCATGTCTCACAAACTTGATTTGAGTTTTTTGAAGAAGTAGCAAGGGCAGAGTGATGGATGTGATCTTTATGGACTTCAGTAAGGCATTCAACAAGGTTCCTCAAGGCAGACTGGTTAGCAAGTTTAGATCACATGGAAAAGAGGAAGAACTAGCCATGTGGACACTGAAACTGGTTTGAAGGTAGAAGGCAGAGGGTGGTGATGGACGGCTGCTTTTCAGATCGGAGGCCTGTGACCAGTGGTAAGCCAGAAAGATTGGTCCTGGGTCCACTGCTTTGTGTCATTTATATAAATGATTTCGATTTGAACATAGGAGGTATAGCTAGTAAGTTTGCAGGTGACACCAAAACTGGACAGCGAAGAAAGTTACCTCAGAGTACAATGGGATCTTGACCAGATGGACCAATGGGCCAAGGTGCAGCAGATGGAGTTTAATTTAGATGAATTTGAGATGCTGCATTTTTGAAAGCAGGACTTATATACTTAATGGTAAGGTCCTGGGGAGTGTTGCTGAACAAAGAGACCTTGGAGTGCAGGTTCATAGTTCCTTGAAAGTAGAGTCGCATGTAGATAAGGTAGTGAAGGATATATTTAGTATGTTTTCCTTTATTGGACAGAGCATTGAGTATAGGAGTTGGGAGGTCATGTTGCAGCTGTACAGAACATTGATTAGGACATGTTTGGAATGTTTTGTGCAATTCCGGTCTCCCACCTATTGAAACTTGAAAGGGTTCAGAAAAGATTTACAAGGATGTTGAAGGATTTGAGCTGTACGGAAAGGCTGAATAGGCTGGGGCTGTTTTCCCTGGAGTGTCGGAGGCTATGGGGTGATCTTATAGAGGTTTATAAAGGAACCTGGATAGGGTAAATAGACAAGGTCTTTTCCCTGGTTTGGGGAAGTCCAGAACTGGAAGCATAGCTCAGGGTGAGAGGGGAAAACATTTAAAAAGGGACCCAAGGGATAACCTTTCATGCAGAAAGTGGTGTTGTATGGAATGAGCTGCCAGAGGAAGTGGCAATTGCAACATTTAAAAGGCATCTGGATGGGTACACAAATAGGAAGGGTTGAGGGTGATACGGGCCAAGTGTTGGCAAATGGGACTAGATTAATTTAGGATATCTGGTCGGCATGGACGGATTGGACTGAACGGTCTGCTATTATGATGTACATCTCTATGACTCTAAGTAGGCTATTTAGCATATTGTCCACCCTTTTCATTTTAAATCTATATAGAAACTCTGACAAAATCTTTTTATGATTCTAGCTAACTTTCTCCTATACTGTAATTTTTCCCCGAGTTAGTCATTCTGTACTGTTTTTTATGTTCTGCTCAATCTTCTAATCTGCCTCCCATCAGTGCTCAATTGTATGCTTTTCATTTAAATTTGATATATCTTAGCTTGTTTTAGATAACCATGGATAGCGAGTCCTCACAATGGAATTTTTCTTTCGTGTTGGAATGTATCTGGCCTGTGTTTTCTGAAATATCTCCTGAACTGTCCGTCACTGAATTTCTATGGGCCCATCCGTTAAACTAATTTGGCAATTCAATTTAATGAGCCTTGACCTTGTAAATGACCTGTTTGAAGTATAAAATGCGAGTCTTGGAGCCACTCTTCTCTCATTTAACCGGAATATAAAATTCAATCACATTAGCATTGCTATTACTTAGGAGGCACCTTCACTATGTCGTCATTAATTAATCTTATCTTGTTGCACAATATCAGGCCTAGTGTAGCCTAATCTCTATTTGGCTCCAAATCGCTGTTCTGAACAGGGCAGTCTGAGCTACTCATCTAAACTACCTTTGCACTTTTGATTTTCCAGTGTATATGTAATTTAAAAACTCCATGTTTATCACCATACCTTTCAGACAATTCTCATTATTTCTTCCTTTATACTTTTCTATCATGTGGTTACTATAAAGGGGCCCATGCAAGACTCCTACAAATGACTTACCTTTATAATTTCTCATCTTACCTTAACTGCTTCTCTCCTAGTTTCATGAACTAAAGATTATTCCCCTTTATTGTGCTTATACCACCACTGAATAAGAGCCACTCCCCTATCAGTCTGAGGCACCTGGGTTCCATGGTGACAGAGAAGGCAGCTGCCATTGAACATGGGTCACACACAGGGCACTCATGGCCTGAAGCAAACAGAGGATGACTACGGTGATCATCACAAAGGGATATCAAAATCAAGAGTCTGTCTCCAGCTCTATCAACTGTGATGAGGAGGAATGATTACATAACATTGGGAAAAGATTTAAGAAAATGATTTAGGCACATATTTGTGAGCGAAGGTGATACTTCCAATTTGATGTGACATTGCTGAACAAAGACACATTTTGTCAATGATTTTCACCTTGCTCTTGGTGAGTCCTGTACACAAGTTGAGGATTGTCAGTTGGATTCACAGTGTGATAGAATTGTGAGTACTGGAACCTATATGTCTTGATACACAAAAACCTGTAATTTGCAGACAGAATGAACAGGCACTGGCCTGTAGCACCTCAACAAAAGAAGAAATAATCATTCTCTAGTTAACTTTTTGCAGCAATGCCTTGATCACACAGAGTCAACTTGCCTGGTTTAAAATATTAACAAAGATTGACAGTTAACGGTCATTCTTCATTAGCTTATACATTCTCCATGGCAATACTTCTACCAGAGTCTACTTGTCAACTAATCAGCACTGTTCACTCATACAGTACAAATGTTGGTTTCACCTTTAATTATATTTCTTGGGAATTATCCTGATGAGTGCAAGATGAAAAGATAAAAGGTCCTTTTTTCCAGCAATACTCAAGATTACCACCAAATGACTATCAACCTGATAGGTTAGAGATGTGATTACATTTTGTTTTATTAAATCAGCATGACCTGGTATAAATTGAAGTTCTAGTAAATTTTCTAATGTTTTTAACATTTGTTAAAAAGAGACATGAGGTCAAAGCTTTTTGTCTTGCATTCATCAGGATTGAGACAAGAAAAACAACTTAGATACATTCACACAGCCGTACTTTCTCACTGAGAAAAGGGGTGTTGTGACAGCCAATTCCTTCTGCAGTCCCATGGCAATTCCCTGACCAATCAGAGTCAACTTGCCCAGTTTGAATTTAATCAGTTCATTGTGACAGTCAACAGTTCTTGCTGTAACTCCATGCCAACCAATCAGCATTCTCTCTCATACTACATAAGTTGTCCATTCTAAATTGGTCTTCTTGGCTTTTGTCCAGATAAATTTGAAGATTTTTATCTTATGTCTCTTTTTAGCAATATCCATTGCCAAGCAATTCGTTGACATTTGTACTAAAGGTTTGATCCCACATGCTTTTATAATGATTTGAATTGCATACAATGTTCTCTAAGGGGTCATCAGCTGTGATAGTTGTAATAGGTCTTCTGCTCATGATAGCCTGAAATGTTCAGAGGAGGCCACCTATGCTGCTTTGTGAAATGTCACAATACAAAATCCTTGTAGGTACCATGCCACCCAGCCCCCACTCCTCAATTTCAGAATCTAGATTAGAGTGGTGCTGGAAAAGCACAGCAGGTCAGGCAGCATCCAAGTATTCTTCTCCTCGGATACTATCAAGCTGATAAGGTCAGTGGCTTCAATGGTCTTGTATTTTTCTACAGTCAAGAGAGTCCTAGACTGCAAGCACATAGCGCCACCCATGAGTTACCAGGTGCATTCATGAATTGCAAGTGGTTACACACCTTAAATGGTCAAGTAGCTGATGAGGATTCTGAAGGGTACTCTGAGGAAGAATGAAAGTGTTTTGATGAATCCTCATCATTCTCCTAGATCCTCCACCCATCCATTCACATCTGTAGGCTTTGGACACTGCGACACACCACTAATCCAAGAGAGACCCTTGCTGACACATGCTGCACTGGTCTATCTACAGTATTTGTTTCAGACTGTAGAATGTAAAATCGTGACCCTCTCAGTGTAGTGCTGCTCTCCCTGAGTTCGTGGGTCATGGAATATCTCCTCAGAAGATGTAGTCGTCTAGAATCCATATTTTCAATTCTGTTGCCAGAATAATGAGTTTTAGTATTTGGGAGCATCTTTGGATGTATCAATCATGATTATTCCCAAGGTGCTCTGCTCAGATATTAAATCTCCTTTGTCCTAATCATAAGCTATTCGACCATTTAAGGTGTGTAACCACTTGCAATTCATGAATGCACCTGGTAACTCATGGGTGGCGCTATGTGCTTGCAGTCTAGGACTCTCTTGACTGTAGGAAAATACAAGACCATTGAAGCCACTGACCTTATCAGCCTGATAGTATCAGAGGAGAAGGATGCTCGGATGCTGCCTGATCTGCTGTGCTTTTCCAGCACCACTCTAATCTAGACTCTGATCTCCAGCATCAGCAGTCCTCACTTTCGGCTTATCAGCCTGATTGGCCTTGTCTTTCACATAAACTTATGAATACCCTTGCCATGTTGAAAAGTGCATCAGCTGCCCTGATGACACACAGATCCCTGGCACCTGCCTAAATTCTCAGGGTCATAATCATTTTCAGGGTGATGGGCTTTGGGTGGTTTCGATCACACTGGAACTAATATCCTTATCATCATATCACAAAGAAGTCACTAGTTACTAATGGTCTGACACCTGCAGGTAGCTCAGTCTATGTCTATATGGACATCCTGTGGAGCTCTTGTGGTGCATTGGTAGTGTCCACATCTCTGGGATAGGGGGCTTTGGTTTAAGTCTTATTTGGACTTTTCACGTGCATAATAACACCACTGAACAGATTGTTTAGAAAGTACCTACAGACATCAAATGGGATCCAGAGGTTTTTTATTTTCCTTTTTTTTGGATGGTGTATTTACCATTACCAATGTCTGTAGCAGCACTGGTTTCCTGATGGTCAAGGTGCATAGGTTGAAGCTGAATCTTGCTTGTTGCTATCCTCTCCATTCTTCCTAAAGTCTTCTACTGATTTCTGACATTTCTGTTGGGGGAGAAGAAATCAACCTTATACTGGACTTTCTCTGTTCTTCAATACTATCTATGGACTCATTTTGCAGTAAATCTCTCCCAAGATATTTTCATTCTGTGGCTCCTAGCAACCTATGTCAAATAGTCTACAATATCTCTGAGCGGAGGCTGGGGCGGGATTTCCCTGCAGCTACAATTACTGCACACAGCTTGGAGCTGTTTCAAACAATAAATTCAGTCTCCAAAGGAAAACAACATTCTTTCCATCTGCTAGTTTCACATTACATCATTCTTTTGTTCTTCGCCAAGAGCAATCAGGCAATGATTGTGAAATGATGCAGAGGAAATGGAGTCAAATCTGGATGGATCATTCTTGTCAGATAGGGAAGTTCTGCATCTCGTGCATCAATGAAGGAAGTTTGAATGCTTTTATGTGTCAGTTTGCTTTTCACTTTTAGCCTGCACCTTTGGTGAGCAGCAATGTGAGGAAGACAGCTACATGTGTACCTCATCTGTGGCTTTTCCATCAACAAGTCCTCAGCTGAGCCTCATCATGGAACATCAACTATTTAACTAACAAAAATCATAAATCTAATGAAGCAGAGTTTGCATGGCTTCATGTAAGAGAAATCATGTCTGACTAATTTATTAGAGTTTTCTATGGAAGTCTTAACCTGAGTGGATAGAGGGGAAGCAGTAGATGTGTTGTATTTGAACTTGCAAAAGGCATTCAACAAGGTACCACAGCAAAGGTCATAAGGTAAGAGTCCATACTTTTTAGGGAGTATATTGGCATGGGTTAAAAAAAAAGCTAACGGGCAGGAAACAATGAGTGGAGATGGAGAGTATTCTCAATGTGAAGGCAGGTCTTCATCTCCACAAGGACTGTGCGGTGGTCACTCTTACTGATATGGTCATGGACAGATACATCTGCAGCTGGCAGTTTGGTAAGGATGAGGTCAAGAATGTTGTTCCTTCTTGTTGATTTCCTCATGACCTGCCATAGACCCAGTCTAGCAGCTATGCCCTTTAGGACCCCACCAGCTCGATCTGTAGAACGGCTGCCAAGCCACTCTTGGTAGTGAAAATTTAAACCCCCTTCCCAGAGTACAATTTGTGCCCTTGCCATCCTCAGTGCTTCCTCGAAGCGTTGTTCAACATGGAAGAGTACCAATTCATCAGCTGAAGGAGGACAGTATGTGGTGATCAGCAGGAGGTTTCCTTGCCCATGTTTAACCTGAAGCCACGATACTGCATGAAGTCCAGAATCAACATTTAGGACTCCCAGGGCTGCTCCTTCCCGATTGCATACCACTCTGCTGCCAACTCTGCTGGGTCTATTATACCAGTGGAATAGGACATGCCAAGGGATGGTGATGGTGGTGTCTGGGATGATGTCTGTAACGTATGATTCCATGAATATTATTATTTATTGTCTAGTCTGTGAGACAGCTCTCTCAATTGACACTAGTCCCCAGTTGTTGGTAAGGAGGACTTTGCAGAATCAGCAGGACTGTTTCTACCATTGTCTTTTCTGGTGGCTAGATAAATGCCAGGTGATCCATTCGGTTTCATTTCTTTGAGACTTTGTAGTGATTGGTCCAACCAAATGGCTTGCCATTTGCAGGGCAATTGAGAGTCAACCACATTCTGGTGGGTGTGGACGTACATGTAGGTCAGACCAGATGAGAATGGCAGATTTCCTTGCCTGAAAGACATCCGTGAATCAGATGGGTTTTTCCGACAATCGACAATGATTTCATGATATCAGTAGTTTCTTTTAATTTGAAATTTCTTTTTTTGTGGAATTGAAATTTTGCCACTGCAATTTGAATCAGAGTACCTGGAACATTAGCTGAGTTTCTGGATTAACCATCTAGTGAGGATATCACTAGGCCATTGCCTCCCCACTGTATGTGGAGTATAATGTGGAAAGTATGACAATGTTCATTTTTAAAGGGAGAACAAAAGAACAGAATATTATTTAAATGAAGAAAAACTGCAACACAAAAGGACTTGGGGTTCTTGTGCACAAAACACAGAAAGCCAGCACATAGATATATCAGGTAATCAGAAAAGCAAATGAAATATTGGCCCTTATTCCAACAGAATTGGAGTATAAGAGGAGGGAAATCTTAATCTAAATGTACAAGGTGCTAGCAAGATCACATCTAAAGTATTATGAACACTTATTAAATAAAGATATTGTTTTATTAGAGGCAATTCAGAGAAGGTTCACAAGGATGATCCCCGATTCTCTTATCAGCAAAGGCTAAACAGGTTGGGACTCTACTCACTGGAGATTACAAGAATGAGAGATGATCTCATTGAAACATATAGGATTCTTAAGGGGCTTGACAGGGTAAATGCTGAGAGGATGTTCCCCCTCATGGAAAAAGTCTAGGACCAGAGGCATGGGCTCAAAATAAAGAGGTGCCAAGACGGAGATGAGGATGAATTCCTTCTCTCAGAAAGAAGAGTGTCTTTAGAACGCTTTGCCACAGAGTGTTGTCAGGGCAGAGTCCTTGTGTCTATTTGTGATATTGATGTATTCTTCATCAGTAGGGGAACTGAGGGAAACGGGGAAAAGTCTGGAAAGTGGACGTGAGGAATGTCAGATCAGCCATGATTCTATTGAATGACAGAGCAGATGTGAGGTGTTGAATTGTTGATTCCTATTTCCATTTCTTATGGTCCTATGGTCTTAATACAGGAAAACTGGGTCCCTCATGGCCTCAGGCTGAATGTTCAAGGGAACTCAGAGAAGGTCTGGCCCTTGGACAGGAAGTGTATAAGCCCACAGGCATGAAGACACACGCTGGCACTCATAAAATCATACTCCTAGCAATTGCTGATTACTGCCTTGGCAATTTATCGGAAGAATGTAAGGTTCAGGGAGTAAACCCTGACAAAAACTCTGGAGTGGAAGCTCAAGGCAGACTGACACCAAGCTATTGTTATCTTTCAAGCAATTCTTGCAACCAAGTTGTTTCCAGGCAGAGTTTTGCAGTCCTTTAAAAAGGGTTGAGAGGGTGGTCTCTGTTTGGGAAGCCCAGGCTCTCCATAAGTTTTGCCCAGGCTTTCATCCCGGAAATGATACACCAATTTCATTGCAGAGAATCAACACAACACAGTAAACAGAAGTCATGAGTGATCAGTCTAATTTGATTGGAGTAGAGAATGGGTTATCTCCGATAGTAGATTTGACAATTATGTCCCATTGGTCACCCAATATTTCCCCTCAAGTCAAGGAGCAAGATCTCACCCTTTATGAACCAATCTGCTTCAGAGTGTCTGCTCAGTGTGTAAACAGAATCCATTGCACCAGGCAATCAAACTATACAGACAAAAAGAAAGAAGGTACTAACTCTTGATTGGCAAGCTGGAACAGCAGGACCATGAGCATGGGATTGACAGACAACACGCAACTGGTTAATAACACATGCAAGACGTCTTTAACCAACATGGTAGGTAGATTGTCCAGTGACATTGCTTCCCAACAAGACACGTCAATGGAGTATGAAGCTGAGGCCATGATCAGGTCAGCCACGATTTTATTGAATGGTGGTGCAGGCTCAAGGGGCTGAATGACTTACTCCTGCTCCTAATTCATTCACTTGTTCACATTTGTGTCTGAATTTAAACAGAGCTAATGAACCTCATGGGTATCTATGTCCCATGGCTTTGCTCTACTACAGAGGTGAAACACCCATTGCTTGTTGAGCTTGACACTGCTAGCAGCAGTACATCATGTTAGAACATCTTTCTCTACTGAGGATTTTGATGCCAGCGGAGGAACAGACCATGTGCCACAGGCCTCCTGTCCCAGCCATCATGGCCTGGGAAAGATAACTGAGAATAAACAGAAGCTACTTGAGCTTTGCTGCTATCATGAGCAAACCTTCATGTAATTAACATTTTCTTTCAGAACAGGCCATTTCACATGAGGTATCCAAGATTGAGGCATCAGCACCAACTTCACTTGATCATCACCAAATGTGAATCTAAACAGCACTGTCAACATGCTAGCTACAGCACTGACTGGGATACAGATACTCTTCAGCATGCACCAGGATTAGGATGTAATCTTTGTGAACATTTTTATTCAAAGCAGAAATACTATCCTCATATCAATGTCAGACATACTACCCAACCCAGATAAGCACCAACAGTCCCATGAGTCAGCAGAAGAGAAATGCAACATATTTCAGAACACTATGTGCAATATCACACTCTCAACAGATGGAAAGAAAGAAAAGATTTGAATAGTTTGAGGCTGATATCACGGTGGTGGAACTCAAGATGACTGAAGACTCTTGAGTGTGCTGAGAGCGGTTTGAAGTAAAGCCTAATAGACTGCTGGCCAGTGTTTGAAACATCTGTTTAAAACAGCCTACTTGGTACTCAGCAGCTGCAATGGTCATTTCCAAACTGCGTATAGGGCAGTGGACCTGACCATGTCCAGAACCCGCCTTTCCAGACTGAAGATTCTGTCATTCGATTGACTTTCTCCCAATGTTGGCACAGCAAGCTAGGAGATTTCCAGACTGTCAGTACCGAATTTAGGATGAAAATCCACACATTTACAGCCAATCTTATGATTTCCAGCATCCTGAGAACGTAGCTGTTATATTCTGCCATTTGTTATTAATTTCCTCATATTTCATTGCATTTCCAAGCTTTATGTAGTCTGCAGAAAGTGAATGATTATGCACAATTTACCTTTAACAAGGGTGAGACATTGGGTAATATAGCACGTTATGAGATTAAATAGATATATTGTGTTCTGATTCAGTTGTGAGGCTTTTACTGAGAAACAGGTAACACAAAATGAAAATGTTGAACTGAGAGGTGACCTTATAGAGGTTCATGAAGTAATGAGGGGTATAGGTAAAGTGAATGGCAAGTCTTTCCCCTAGCGTGGGGGAATTTCAAGACTAGGGAAGATATTTTTAAGGTGAGAGGAGAAAGATTTAAAAAAGATAAGGGGGCAAATTTTAGTTCAAACACAAAGTGGAATGAACTTCTGGAGGAAGTAGTGGATGCGGGTAAAGTTAAAAAAAGATTTAGATAAGCACATGAATGAGAAACGTTTGGAGGGATATGGTCCACGCACAGGCAAATGGGACTACTTTAGTTTGGGGTTATGGTCGGCATGGACTGGTTGGACTGAAGGGTCTGTTTGTGCTGACTCTATGAGAGGAGGCAGTCTTTTGGAAGTGTAACACCTCCTTGAATTCCTCACCAACATCCCCCAAACAGTCCCCCATTTCATCATTCTTTATTCATTTCACAATCTCACCACAACATCTTATGTTTACTGTTGCAGCTGCAATGAAAGAATAGCCCTCCAGCTACAGTTGTCCCTATTTTCTCTGAATGATACAGATGTGGTCTCAATCAGTTCACTGCAACTAACATCCTGTAAATGGAAACAATCAATGTCTGAGCTTTGGGAACTAACAGGAAGCAAAGATGAGGCACTCACTTCAAATTCAGAAGGATTCCAAAATTGTGGAATTTCTAACTTGGCTTCTTTCCTGTTCATTATGTAGATGTTTGTTTGTAACTCAGTTTTTTAATGCTTGAATCAGGAATAGTTCTGAGAGTCCTGAGATGTTACAAAAGGGTTTACATTGTTTTGGAAAGATCTAGAAACTTTATAATGCATCAATGTGGGTGTTTGGCAAGAAATGTCATGAAATTGTGCTCAAATATACCAAATAAAAGGAGAGTGGGTCACAGAGTGATGAGTCCAACACAGGTTCATGGCGTATTTGAGATCTAGGATGCATTTTTAAAAAAATCCTTATTTGCTCTCACAGTACCATTTCCCATCACCTTTTTTCCACAAGAATGTAAGAATTAGAAGCAGGAGTAAGCCATTCAATAAGGCCATGGCTAATCTGATTGTTACTTTAAGTCTGCTTTCGTGACTATTCACAATAACCCTTGACTCTTTTATGGATCAAAAACTGAGAATTCCAAATGACCCAGAGAGAAAAGAAAACCCTCATTTCCATGTTAAATGGGACATCCTTTTCTTTAACCTGCAATTCCAAGTTCTAGATTCACCCCATGGAAGGAAACTCTCCCTGAGCATCTACCCTGCCAAATGTCCTTAGTATCTCATGTGATTCAATATCGTCAGCTCTCATTCTTCTAAATTCCAAACAATATAAGCATAGTCTTTCCTCATGAGGCATAAGATAATCCATTAAGAAAATTGTTGATTTATTCATTTATTGTCATGTGTATTTTGTTCCATGTTGTAAAGTGTCACCCTTCTCCAGTGCCATCTTAAAACACAGAAAAATAAAATCAAAAAAATAGATTACAAAGGCAGAAGAAACAAAGAAAAAGCAGTCAACCCCACAGTTCTTTTTTGTTAAGTGCTCCGTTCAGGTTATGGTCCTGGTGACTAGGTACGCGACCCCTTTGTGACGTTGCTGCCAGAATGAAAGTTGCCACCCTTCGCCTTCACTGACGCCCTTGCCACTATGAGTCCTCGATAGGCCGTGCCAATGCAGAAGCCACTTATGCTCCCAGGTACTGCACCCACCCAAACTTGATTCTGCCGCCTCCTCAGAGTCTGCGCTGGAACCTAAATTTGCTTCTGTCGCAGCAGCCACGTAACAGCACTAGGGCCACCGTATTAGAAGCTGCTGGTAACCTAAACTCGCTCTAGATGCTGCCCCCATGAGTCTGCACTGCTGGGTCTGCTCAGGTCTGTAACCCTCCCTGCTTGAGTCAATGCTGCTGGGCCCACTCGTCATCGATAAAATGTGATTAGATGGAGCCAAATAGCTTTGTGAAAAGGAAGTTGTGTTTAACTAACATGATTCCAGCTGTTGATAATACTGGACAAGTCAGATCCCAGAATGTAGCCCATTTTGATAGATCAAAGGTTATCTTTGTCTTTTTGCTTACTGTGGAGGTCAGTCCCCTCACAAGAGGGTGTCAATGTATTTCTAACAAAAGAGCCTAAATGTTTATTGCTCAAATGAAAAGCATAAATTATGTTACGTGAGACAAGAACTCATTATAAACATCAGAAAGAAATGTTGATCACTATTACCCCTGCAGACACTCAAACCTTAGTATCAGGTTGGCAGATACAAACCCATAACTTAAAATGGGGGAGAAGAGAGAAAAAGAGAGAGGAAGGAAAAAGGAAGGAAGGAAAAGGAAGGAAGGAAGGAAAAGGAAGGAAGGAAAAGGAAGGAAGAGGATGGAAAAGAAAGGAAGAGGATGGAAAAGAAAGGAAGGAAAAGGAAGGAAGGAAAAGGAAAGAAAAGGAAAGAAAAGGAAGGAAGGAAGGAAGGAAGGAAGGAAGGAAGGAAGGAAGGAAAAAGGAAGGAAGGAAGGAAGGAAGGAAGGAAGGAAGGAAGGAAGGAAGGAAAAGGAAGGAAGGAAGAGGAAGGAAGAGGAAGGAAAAGAAAGGAAGGAAAAGGAAGGAAAAGGAAAGAAAAGGAAAGAAAGGAAAAGGAAGGAAGGAAAAGGAAGGAAGGAAAAGGAAGGAAGGAAGGAAGGAAGGAAGGAAGGAAGGAAAAAGGAAGGAAGGAAGGAAAGAAGGAAAAGGAAGGAAAAGGAAGGAAGGAAGGAAAGAAGGAAAAGGAAGGAAGGAAAAGGAAGGAAAAGGAAAGAAGGAAGGGAAAAGGAAGGAAAGGGAAGGAAAGAAGGAAAAGGAAGGAAAAGGAAGGAAAAGGAAGGAAGGAAAAAGGAAGGAAAAAAGGAAAGGGAAGGAAAGAAGAAAGGAAAAGGAAGGAAGAGGAAGGAAAAGAAAGGAAGGGGAAGGAAAAGGAAGGAAAAGGAAGGGAAAGGAAGGGAAAGGAAGGGAAAGGAAGGGAAAGGAAGGGAAAGGAAGGGAAAGGAAGGGAAAGGAAGGGAAAGGAAGGGAAAGGAAGGGAAAGGAAGGACGAGGGAGGAAGGAAGGAAAGAAAGAAAGAAAAGGAAGGAAAAGCAAGAAAGAAAGCAAGCAAGCAAGCAAGCAAGCAAGCAAGCAAGCAAGCAAGCAAGCAAGCAAGCAAGGAGAAAGAGAGGGAGACAGAGAGACGGACAGAGAGACGGACAGAGAGACGGACAGAGAGACGGACAGAGAGACGGACAGAGAGACGGACAGAGAGACGGACAGAGAGACGGACAGAGAGACGGACAGAGAGACGGACAGAGAGACGGACAGAGAGACGGACAGAGAGACGGACAGAGAGAGGAGAGAGAGAAAAAGAGAAAAGAGAGGGACAGAGAGAAAATAGAGAATTGTAGACCAGCTAGGCTAACATTAGTGGGAGAGAATGTTCGAGTCTGTTGTTATAAAAGACATGATGACAGAACAATTGGAAGGCGGTATTGGGATTAGGCAAAGCCAACATAGGTTTATGAAAGGCAAATCAAGCTAAACAAATCAACCGGAGATTTTTGAGATATATATAAATGACCTGGATGAGAGAGCCAAGAGGAACATTTCCAAGTTTGCTGACATCACAAAACTAGGTGGGATTGTGAGTTGTGAGGAGGATGCAAGGAGGCTTCAAGGTGATTTAGATAAGTTGAGTGAATGGGCAAATATATAACAGTTGATGTAGTTTATATGGTTTTCAGCAAGGTCTTTGACAAGGTTCCACATGGGAAACTGATAAAGAAGGTAAAATGCATGGGATCCAGCATAACTTGAATCCAAAATCGGCTTAGTGTCAGGAAACAGAGGGTAGTGAGTTTGGAGCTTGGTTTGCAATGGCATACCACAGGGATGAGTGATGAGTCCCTTATAATTTGTGATATTCATAAATTTAGTAGGTGAGAATGTACAAGGGGATGGTAAGTAAATTTGCAAATGCATGGTTGACGGTGAGGAGGAATGTGTTAGGTTACAGGCACATATAAATGGATTGTTCAGATGGGCAGATAAGTGGCATGTGGAAGTTAACCTTGATAAATGGGCTAAAATTTTAAATGTATGTAAGAACTGTGTATAAAGAGGCAACTGTAAAAAGTGTACTTCGGATTCCATTCCCGCCTCAAACTGTGCTACTGCGGATTGTTATAGATCAGGCCAAATCCCCTCAAAATATTTTAAGGTAGCCCAGACCCTACCTTTTCTTATTTTAAAGGCAGGTGTGATGCAGCTGGTCAAACCACTCGACTTTAAGCAAAACAGAATTTACTTAAACACTACAGTTGAAACACGAACAAAATAATTTAGAATAACTTAATTATATGAAAACTCAACCAATTCAATATAGCAACTTAACTAAAAGGATGTTCCAATCCCTGTAATATCTCATAAATGCATTCCTTGGCAAAATATAAATTTAAATGCAGGTTATTACAGGCATGGAGAAAAAGCTTCCAGAGGGATTTCAGAGAGAAAGTCAGTTAGGAACGATCTGCTGAAGCCTGGAACCTTTCTGCACTGCAACAGTTTCTCACTGTTACAGCTAAAACAAAATTGGAAAAAAAAACCTGAACTGGGAGAACTAGGAGAACTGGGCCATTCCCCTGCCATTCTTAAACTAGGGTCTTTTCAGACATTTTGGCACCTCTGCCTTTATAGCCTCTCAAAAAAAAACCAAGGCCAAAATAACCTTGTTAAAGTGACAGCATCGTAACACTCCCTCCCACCTTAAAAAATGAACCATAAATTTACAAAGATGCCTTCATTTTAAAACCCCATAGGGAAGGCAAAGGCCTACTGGCATTATCGCTAGACCGTTAACCCAGAGATCCAGGTAATGTTCTGGGGACCTGTGTTCAAATCCTGCCATGGCAGGTGGTGTAATTTGAACTCAGTAAAATTTAAAATTAAAGAGTCTAATGATGACCATGAATCCATTGTCAATTGTCAGAAAAACCCATCTGATTCACTAATGTCTGGCTTATATGCGACTCCAGTCCCACAGCAATGGGTCTTAACTACCCTGTAGGCAATTAGGGATGGGCAATAAATGCTGGCTTGGCCAGTGAGGCTCTCATCCTGTGAATAAATAAAAAAGTCCTACTCTGTTAGTACACAACAATACATATAGATATTATATTGACTGTAACCATGCAAATATACTACATGTTATTTTAGTCTGTTTACTCCTGCAATTGAATGCCTTTGCTTATTTATCCAAGTCTTGACAATGCGTCAGCAATTATGTTTTCCTATCCTGCCACATGTACAATTTTCAAATTGAATGGCTGCAATAATAAACTCTATTGAAACAATTTGGAATTTTTGTCCTTAAATTTCTGCAAAAACTTTAATGAGTTATGATCAGTAGATGTGATTGTCTCAGACACATTACTGGCAACATAAATGTTGAAATGTTGTAATGCCAACACCAAACTCAGTTTCCTTCTCAATTATTGAATATTTCTGTTGATGAATGTTCAGTTTCCTGAAGAAATATCCAATAGGTCTATCTTCTCATCATCTTCGTGTAAGTGCACAGCGTCAACATCCACATCACTCACGTTGATAGTCACCTTGAATGACTTCGCATAATTAGGTGTGGCTAAGGTTAGGGCAGTGGTTAAAATACTTGCAGGCTGTCAAAGGTCTTCTGACAGTCTGCCGTCCACTGAAACTTCCTTCTTTCCTTCAGTAGTTCAGTGAGTGGAGCAACCACACTGCTAAAATTCAGTTTGAATTTCCGATAAAACCTGGAACATTTCCAGCAACTGCTATCTTTGTTGATTGTATGGGAAACGCCCCAGTAGGGTTTGTTTTCACATTCTGTGGGGCCATCTGTCCATGTCTGATAGCATGGCCCAGACAGGTGACTTGGACTTGGGCAAATTCAATTTTAGCCAGGTTTATCACCAAGTCTGTCTTTCAAAGACGATCGAATAATTCTGATAAATGTTGCAAATGTTCTTTCCATGTGTGGCTAACAATCACCAGGTCGTCAATGTATACCACATAGTTAGGTAATCCAGAAATGAGGCCACAGTGAGGACTGCAGATGCTGGAGATCAGAGTTGAGAATGTAGTGCTGGAAAAGCACAGCAGGTCAGGCAGCATCCGAGGAGCAGAAGAATGGACATTTCAGACATAAGCACTTCATCAGGAAGGGCTTATGCCCAAAATATCTATGCTCCTGCTCCTCGGATGCTGCCTGACCTGCTGTGCTTTTCTAGCACTACAGTCTCGACTCTAATCCAGAAATGATTTTAATGATTTTACTGGTTAGTCTTTGAAATGCAGCTGGCACATTTTTCATACCAAATGGTATGACTTCAAATTAAAATCGGGTACAAATCAGACGTTGGAACTGCAATGACTTTGCGATAGTCCACGTATAACTGTTGGGTACCATCTGGTTTTGGTACCATCACTATGGGCGATCTCCAGACACTGTACCTCACTTTGATTATGTCATCTTGGAGCGTGCGCTCAACCTGTTTTTGAACCTGTGCCAACCTTAGAGGGTCAAGTCTATATGGATGTTGCTTAATTGTAATAGCATTTCCTATATCTACATCATGGATAATTAGATTAATACTTCCCAGCTTATTTCCACATATTTTCACATGCAATAGGTTTGTTCTATTTTTAATACCCTTATTCACCAATCAAAATTACTTTGATCCTTTCAAACTCAACGTAGGTTTGACTAGGGGGTAGGGTCCCTTAGATTCCTGAAACATTGTCTGTAGGCTTCTGGCACAACCTCATATACACTAAAGATAACTTTCTTCATCTCCTCATGCTCCCCAGATACCTAACCTGATAGTTACACAAATACCTTGTTCCAATCAACAAAACCCGGTGGCCACCTTTTCAAATGAGTTGAAAAAGGCTTGTACATCTTCCTCAAATTTAGGCAAAGTTTGGGATATATTTAAACAGATCTCCACAAACCTTTGGCTACAATGAGTTTGCTCATCCTCACAATCTTCCTCACTAGTCCTACCTTCACCTCCATCCTCTTAATCTGTCTTTCCTGTCTAAAGTGCCAATTTATGAAGTTGAAACTCTCTTTCTCCCTTTCTTCTGCTCGGGCCTCCCTCTCCTTTTCTTTATGTCCTGCAAAAGTGATTCTGTCCTTTTCGTTTTCTTCGGCTAGGGTAATTTGTTCTTTTTCTCTTTCCTCTGCTTTTAATCATAATTCAAACTGTTTCATTTCTTTTCCTCTTCCTTTTGCCTCTAACTCAAGCTGCTCCATTTTCAATTGGATTTTAACCATTTCCAAAGATTCTCGATGTTTCCAGCAAATTTAGATGCTAAGCTATTGCTATAATTATCTCCCCTTTTCTCACAGGTGAAGGCAAGCCCAACTCTAGCCTGTCTGCCAATTCCAGCAGCCATGCCTTGTTCACCTTTTGTAAAGCCCCCAAAGTCACTTCTTCCACCCCCTAGAACACTCTGACTGAAGGAGCCATTAATACCCCAAGCACTGTTTAAACCAACGGAGTCCAACACCTAGAACAAAAGGTAGTGACACCCAGCACTTAAATCCAACAATTCTAAAACCAAATTGGAACTACAGAATAAATCCTGACAAGAATCCACAAACCGTTACAGATGAGGCCGGACCCCCTCAAAGTATTTTAAGCAGGTAACCCAGACCCTAACTTTTCTTATTTTAAAGGCAGATGTGAAGTGTATATTCCAGGTGTGATGCAGCTGGTCAAACCACTCAGCTTCAAGCAAAACAGAATTCATCTCACACTACAGTTGAAACACAAACAAACGAAAACAGAATTTAGAGCAACAATTATTTGAAAAACCCACACAACACGAGATAGCAACTGAACTAAAGAACTGTTCCAATTCCTATAATACCCCGTAAACACACCCCTTGGAAAAAAGTAAATTCAAACACAGGTTCTTACAGGTAAGAGGAAACAACTTCCAAAGAGATTTCAGAGAGAAAGCCAGTCAGGAACCATCTGAAGCTCGAAACCTTTCTGCACTGCAGCAGCTTCTCACTATTAACAACTAAACTAGGGAAAACAAAACCTTAACCAGGAGAACTGGACACTGCCCTGCCATTGTTAAAGTAAGGTCCTCTCAGACATTTCTGCCTTTACAACCACTCAAAAAAAAACCCCAGGACAAAATAACTTTGTTAAAGTGACACCGTCATCACAGGATGCTCAACAAAGAGGCTATTTTCACCAGTCACCGATTGCAGTTGTTATTGAAGACAATCCTACAAAAGGGAAGAAGTTTTGGGGGGGGGGGGGGGGGGGAGGATTTAACAACTCTTTTCACACAGAGGGTGGTGGAATTCGGAATGCACTGGAATAGTATTGAGATAGGAAAACGGACTTGAATGTGCATTTGAAATGTCATAACATTCAAGGCTATGGGCCTAATATGGGCAAGTGGGACTAATGTCAGTAGCAGTGTATTTTTGATGATATGCAAGCTGAAGGGCTTCTGCCATACTATATGTTTCTATAATGGCCGAGGCAGTATAATGTAGCTAAATGTGAAATTATACTCTTTGGTGTAAAAAACCATAAGGGGCAGAGTGTTATCTAAAAATTGTGATACACTAGGAAATATAGATTTTACAAAGGGATCTGGGTGTCTTTATATACCAATCAATGAAAGTAGACAGGCATGTGCAGCAAGCAATTAGGAAGGAAAATGGTATTTTGTCCTTCATTGCAAGGAGGTTTTGAATTCAGAAGTAGGGATGACTCGGTGAGACCATACCTGGACTATCATGTGCAATTTTGATCTCCCTACCCAAGAACAGATATCTTGGCATAGATGGAATGCAATGAAGGCACATTAAGCTGATCCCAGGGATAGCAGGACTGACCTATGAGGAGAGATTAGTTCACCTGGGCTGATATTCATTCGGGTTCAGAATGCTGAGAGGGGATTTGATTGAAACGTATAAAATTCTAACAGGCTGGACAGACTAGATGCAGGAAGGATGTTTTCTGTGGTTGGGAGTCTAGAACAAGGGAACATAGTATCAGAATACTGGACAAGTAATTTCGGACTGGAATAAGGAAACATGTCTTTACTCAAGGCATAGTGAGCATGTAGAATTTTCTGCTGTGGAGGCCAAGTAACCAGATATATAGCTTTAGATATTAAAACATCATGAGGTATGGTGAGAAGGGAATATGGTATTGATATAAAAAATCAGCCATGGTCATACTGAATGGTGCAGCAAGCCTGAAGGGCCTATTCCTATACCTAGTTTCGATGTTTCTCAATAAAGAGTTATTCCCTATCTCCTGCTTAAGTTTCTTGCTAAGCTGTCACAGCTCTAACTAGTGTCCTTTCAGAAAATTTCTGTGCATTCACACAAAGCTATTCTCTTTTGGATATGTCTCTCGCAAAGCTGCTCATAACAATCTGTAACTCAGTTCATAACGCTTAACATGGGTTCCCAACACTCTGCTTTGAAAGCCTCACAATAGGTTTTCCTCTCTGCCCTGCCACAATCTACTGCTTCTGGAGATTTCTTTTCAAGGGGTCCTAAGAAACTCAGGCTTTCTCATTAAGCTTGATGAACTGGTGATTGTTAACGGCAACTCTGCTGTTACACCTCATCTCTGCCCGAACCTGTTTTGGCTCCATTTCACTCCATCAGGAGATCATAAAACTTAAATCAGCAAACATTTTATCAATTCTCTCACCAGGCAGCTTAGCTAAAATCAAATACTGTTTTTAACACATGGTTAAAGATAACTTTCTAGCACTTTTTTAAAAAGTCGGGCATTCACTGAACTGAAAATGAAAATCTATTTTTCATTCTAATTTAGAATCTAAGCTCCAAAATGACAACAACAGTTTAGGAGCTTTCATCAAACTAAATTTATTGGCATTGAGCGAGTACTAAGCAAGTGGATAGCAGGGAATCTGTAGATGTGTCATGTTTTGATATCTGAACAGGTACTTGGAAAGAGGATAATCAATGGTTGCTACACAAGGTAGTAGCCCACAGTGTAGGGACAATGTTAGTGTTTATAAAGGGTTGATTAGCCAACAAGCAGAGTAAAAGTAAAAATAAAAATAGCTCTTTTTTGATTAGCTAGCTATAATCAGGTGTTCTTCCAAGGATAGACATACTCACCAGACTGATTCTTGGGATGGAGAAGTTATCATGTGAGGAAAGATTAAATAGACTGGACCTTTTTTTCCTCTGGAGTTTAGCAGGATGAAAGATAGCGCAAGTCAAATAGGGGAAATGCAGGAAAAATATTTTCCTTGGCTAGATTAGGGGACACGGCTCAGAAGAAAAGGCAGGCCTTGTAGAAATGAGCTGATGAGGAAATTCTTCACTCCGAGGACATTGAATGTTTGGAATTCTCTGCCACAGAGGGCTGTGGAGGCTGAGTGGTTGAGTATGTTCTAAACGGAGATTGTTTGATTTCTAGCTTTTAAAAATAACAAGGGATAGGAGGATAGTGCAGGAAGGTGGTGTTGAAGTAGAAGACTAGCCATGATCTCACTAAATGGAGGAGTAGGTTTAAGGATTGAAAGGCTGACTCAGACTCCCATTTCTAATGTCATTAAGCATTCATTTGGCAAGTGATAATATAGCTACCAATCTGTCTTCCACAGAGGTTTATTCACAATAACAGATGTAGCAGTGGTTTGGTGAAAAAAAGTGATAATGCCACTGTCCCAGAGACGCAGGCTAGTGATCTGGGGAAGTGTGTTCAAATCCTATTGTAGCAGCTGATGGAATTTAAATTTATTCAATAAACCTGGAACTGAAAACCAGTCTTGGTAATATTGGTCATGAACCTATCAATGATAGTTGTAAAAAACCCACTTGGTTCACTAACCAACTTTAAGCAAATTAAATCTGCCATCTTTACCTGGTCTGGCCAACATGTGACAAAGTGAATTCTTACTCCATCTATGCCCTTTATAATTTTACACACCTCTATTGCTTCCTCTTTCAACCTTTGCTGCTCCAAGGAAATTAACCCCAGCCTATCCAATCAAACCTCACAGCTCAGATCTTCCAGCCCAGACAGTATCCTGGGTAATTCTCCTCTGCACCTCTTTTGTGTAGTCTCGTCCTTCTTATAACATGATTACCTTTCTTTCAGAGGGCTGTTGGCATGTGGAATTCTCTTCCACAGAAGGCAATAGAGGCTGGGCCTTTGAATGTATCTCAGGCAGAGTAAGATCGAGTTATGGGGAGAGATGCAAAAGTGGAGTTGAGACCTCAACCAGATCAGCTTTGATCCTGCTGATTGCATAGCAGTATTGAATGGCCTACCCTGTTGCTTCTAAGTTCTATCTTCTCTGAACTGCTTCCAATGCAAGTATATCCCTCTTTCAATGGGGAAAACAAAACTACACAAAATACTCAGTAAAATCACATTAATGCCCTATACAGGTGACTGAAGCTGAGGTCCAAAAATGAACCCCTGACATAAAGAACACATGGTGGGCGGAGAAATCACTGCAGGCCCAATGAATAGCCAACAGCCATGATGTGCAGGGCTTCTTCTGTGCTGTCAAGACCACTCATGCACCAAGCACCCATGGCCCCACTCCACTACTGGCCAAGGATGGAGCGACTCTTATCAAAGACAAAAGAAGTCATCAAACAAAGCTGGGGGCGCACTTCAGAGACTTACTCAACCAGGGCTCTGTCATCAATCGGAGTATCCTTGAACAAATCCCATAGCACACTACATACCACAAGCTCGGCAACATCCCAGCCCTGCAAGAGAGGGCCTTCTGCCAGCTTAAGAACAACAAGACTACGGGAGCAGACAGTGGCTCAGGCATTGAGGTGCGGAAGCAAAGAACTCTTGCTGCAGTTATATGCCATTGTCTACTTTATCTGGAAGGTGGAGAGTATCCTGGAGAACTCAGAGATGCCACAATCGATAACATTTTCAAAAAAGGGAACAAGTCCAACTGTGGTAGCTACAGGGGAATCTCTCTGCTGCTGCAAAAGTCATTGCCAAGGTCCTCCTCAACTGACTCCTCCCTATGGCTGAGGAACTCCTATTGGAGTTGCAGTATGGCTTCTGGCCATGGAGGGCACAACAGACATGATTTTCATCGTACAACAGCTGCAGGAGAAATGCGGAGAAAACCTACTCCACAACATGGCCACCTTCAACTTTACAAAGGCCTTTGACATGGTCAACCAGGAAGCATGATGGAGCATCTTCTTCATTTTGGCTATACCACAAAGCTTGTCACCATCCTTTGTCTGCTCCACAATGACATCAACATCATGGTAATGACAAATGGGTCCACCACTGACCCAGTTCCCATTTGGACAGGTGTCAAGCAGGGCTATGTCATCGCCCTGACACTGTTCATGATCCACCTCACTGCAATGGTTCACCTTACTGCTGACAAGCTCCCCATTGGAGTGCAGTTAACCTACAGAAACAGCAGTAAATTAGTCAACCCTCACTGCCTTCAAGCCAAAACCAAAGTCACCCCAACCAGTGTCATTGAGCTGCAGTACACAAATGACGCTTGCATATAGACAAACTCAGAGGCCAAACTCTACACTGTCATCAGTTCCTTTATGGAGGTATATCAGAGCATGGGTCTCACCCTAAACATCAGTAAGGTGAAGGGCCTCCATCAACCTGGCCTGGCATTGTGGAGCAAACTCCCAATCGTCAAAATCCATGGGTAGGCCTCAGAGAATGTTGGCTACTTCCAATACCTTAGGAGTGTCCTGTCAACCAAAGCAGTTATAGATGCAGCAATCCAGCAACATCTCCTGTGTGCTATCACAGCCTTTGGCCACCTGAGGAAAAGGGCATTTGAAGACAACATCAGATCTGACACCAAGCTCGTGGTACACAGACTGTGGTGGTTCCCGCCCTACTATATGGCTGAGCGATGTAGACTATCTACAGCAGACACTTCAAGGTACTGGAGCAGTACCCTCCAATGCTGCCTGCGCAAGATCCTGCAAATAATTCTAAATAATTGAGGCCCCTACTCTGATCTCTGTGGGTCTTCAGCTAGAGGAAGATGAATCTGTGGAATGCATTACCACAGAAGGCTTTTGAGATTAAGTCACTGAGTGTATTTAAGACAGAGATAGATAAGTAAAAACTCAAACAACTGTGGATGCTGTAAATCAGGAACAAGAACAGAAATTACTGGAAAAGTTCGATCAATAATCTTCTTAAGCCTTTTCTTTAAACTTGATACCACTTACTTTGCTATTTCACGTACCTGACGAAGAGACAGGCATAGCTGGGGCCCATGTGGGCATGGGAACAGTTCATTTTCCACAGCTACACCAACACCATTCCTCACCTTTTCCTCTGTGACATCGATGTCTGAGTCGGCACCACCTCTTTTCAGTTCAGCAACTTTATAAACATCTACCACCCTGACCTCAAGTTCACCTGGACGATCGTGGATACCTCCCTCCCCTTCCTGGATCTCTCCATCGCCATTTCCAGAGATGGACTCAACACGGGCATGTACTTCAAATGCACTGACTCCCACAGCTACGTGGCCTACACTTCCTCCCACTCCCCTTCCTGTAAAAATGCTATCCCTTACTCCCAATTTCTCTGCCTCTGCTGTATCTGCTCCCAGGATGACCAACTCCATTCCAGGACATCCCAGATGGCCTCCTACTTCAAGGACCACAATTTCCCCTCCCACGTAGTCAACAATGCCCTCCAGCACATCTCCTTCACTTCCCGCACCTCTGCCCTTGAACCCCACCTCTCCAACCGCAACAAGGACAGAACTCTCTGGTCCTCACCTTCCACCCTACTGAATACAACGCACCATCCTCTGCTAGTTCCACCATCTACAGTCAGACCCCACCACCACAGATACATTTCCCTCACCACTCCTTTCAGCATTCCACAGGGACCATTCCCTCCCCAATTCCCTCATTAGGTCCACCCCCCCCCTACCAACTCACCCTCCACTCCTGGCACCTTCTGTTGCCATCAAGAGGTATAAAACCTGCACACACACCTCCCCTTCCCCTTCACCTAAGGTCCCTCATATCCAGCAGAGATCTTCCTGCACCTCCAAGCACCTCATCTACTGTGTCCGTTGCTTTCGATGCGGCCTCCTCTACGTTGGGGAGACATGACGCCAACTTGTGAAACTTTTCAGAGAACATCTCTGGAACACACACACCAATCAATGCCACACCCTGTGGCTGAACACTTCAAACTCCCCCTCCCAAAGACATGCAAGTCCTGGGCCTCCTCCACCGCCAAGTCCTAGCCACCCAATGCCTGGAAGAAGAACACCCCATCTTCTGCCTTGGGACCCTCCAACCAGACAGAACCAATGTCGATTTCACCAGTTTCTTCAACTCCTCTCTCCCCACCTTATCCCAGATCCAATCCTCCAACTTAGCACCACACCCTTGAACTGTCCTACCTGTCCATCTTCTTTCCAACCATCTGTTCCACTCTCCACTCTAACCTATCACCATCGCCACCCCCCCACCTTCATCTACCTATTGCATTCCCAGCTACCTTCCCCTCAGCTCCATCCTCCTCCCATTTATCGCTCAGCCTCCTTGGTTCACCTTCCCCCCGCAATCCCAACCCCCAAATTCCTGATGAAGAGCATATGCTCAAAAATATTGATTCTCCTGCTCCTCTGATGCTGCCTGACTGGCTGTGCTTTTCCAGGACCACACTTTTTGACTCGAATAATTAACCCTGCCTCATGACACGTTACCAATTCCTAAATAGCCCATTCCCCGGTTGTTTCCAAAACCTACTATTCTTGGAAACAGTTTAATCTTGCCTCGAGGATCTTTTACTGTGAGGTCATTTATTATTCCTGTCTCAAGATACTTACATTTGGTAGGCATAACAGCAAAATGGACTATTATTTAAATGGTGAAAAATTGCAGCACGCTGCTGTACAGATAGACCTGGGTGTCCTTGTGCATGAATCACAAAAGGTTAATTTGCAGGTGCAGCAGGTTACTAAGAAGGCAAATGGAATATTGTCCTTTATTGCTAGAGGAATGGAGTTTAAAAATGGGGAGATTATATTGCAGCTGTATAGGATGCTGGTGAGGCCATGCCTGGAGTACTGTGTGCAGTTTTGAACTCCTTACTTGAGGAAGGATGTACTAGCGATGGAGAGGATGCAGAGGAGGTTCACTAGGTTGATACCAGAATTGAGAGGGTTGGTTTATCAGGACAGATTGAGTAGATTGAGACCAGTTAGAATTTAGAAGAATGCAAGTATCCTACAGAAATACAGAAAATTATGAAGGGAATAGTGAAGATAGAAACTGGGAGGTTGCTTCCATTGACAGGTAAAATTACAACTAGGGGGCATAGCCTCAAAATAAGGGGGAGCAGATTTAGGACTGAGTTGAGGAAGAACCTCTTCATCCAAAGGGTTGTGAACCTGTGGAATTCTCTAAATATTACCAGTACATCAAGCTCAGTCTCTCAATATCCCACCTACATTAGGTCCAGTCTGTCAGTATCCCCAGTATATCAAGTACAATTTCAATATATCCAAAACACCAGGTCCAGTCTCTCAGTGTTCCCAATATAGTAGCACCAGTCTCTCCATATCCCAATGCACAAGACCCAGTCTCAATATCTCAATAAACATGTACACATGAATGCAGGTGATTTACGGTTGGAGGGGTGGGTCTGAGGGCGGAGGTGCGGGATGTGGACGAGATGCGTTGGAGGGCATCTTTAACTACGTGGGAAGGGAAATCACATGGATGTCCAGTTAGGATAGAAACTGCTGCAAGGCCTCTAGTGGTCTGCTGATTAGATCCAGCATCAGGTCTCTCCATATCCCAATGCACAAGACCCAGTCTCAATATGCTGACTACACTAGATCCAGTCACTCAGTATCCCAGTACATCAGGTCATGTCCAATGTTCCAGTAGACCAGGGCCAACCTTGGTATGCCGAGTACTCCAGACCCAGATAATATCCTGCGTAAGACAAATCCAGTTTCACTATTCCAAATATACCAGGCTTAGTACAGAATTCTCAGGACACCAGGCCCAGACTATCCATCTCCTGATACACAAACCAGTCTCAATATTGCAAGAGTACCAAGCCCAGTCTCAAGATCTCTGGTTCATGAGGCCCATTTTCAGTATCACCAATACATAAGGTCCAGTCTCTCAGTATCCCTATTACTCTCAGTCTCTCAATATCCCTAGTATATCAGGTCAGGCCTCTCAGTATCCATATTCCTATAGGCTCAGTCTCTCATTATCCCCAGTAAATCTATCCCACTCTCAGAAGGCCCAGTCTTAATAACTCCAGCAGACCAGCCAAGTCTCAGTATTCCTGAATACCAGGCCCCAATTGTCAGCATACTAGGACTAATCTCAGTTTATACACAGCAAAATGTAAACGTGTCCTAATCTCCAGGGCATTGAGCAAACAGTGAAAAATGTAAAAGATGGCTTCTGCAGGCACTAGGTTGTATTATAAATTGCTGAGAGTTAGAAAAAACATTTTCCACTCAAGTCAGTTAACTTGCGGATTTAATGTTAAGTATTGTATGCTAAAGTGACTCTGAAAAGGTAGTACTCACTCTTAAACTGGGTCCCGTTTCCAGCCTTCAATGGCACACAATATAACACAGGACTCAGGCCCATCACTATGCAGAGTAAGCTTGTACAGAATAGATTCCAAACACACACAATAAAAATTTTCTGATAGAGAGTTCCGCCAGCTGTACTGTGGGTGGTTGTTTTAGGTATAAATACAGAAACGTCACCGAGGCTTTAGTGACTTTTAATGCTGGAGGTTTAATTGGGTTAAGATCCTGGGATTCACACCCATAGTAAATATGCTGCTTTATGATTTGATGTGTTGTAACTTGTTAACATTTGAAGGGCCCAAATGAGAGAATATTTTAAGGTGAGTATTCCTCTTACTCATGAACAGCTCTGAATGGATCACTTCACCCCAGAGAAATCAATGATTATTAGTCAGGAAACATTAAGATTGCCAGACTGTTAGTCCTCCAGCACACACTTTTGGCCAGTGAGCCACAGTGAAGGGAAAGACACTGGTTCTGATTTTGGTCTGTTCTGTGGCTTCTGAACTCTAGGTGATCCAGCAGTGCGGTGATTTAAGTTGGCCTCAGTGCCCCTCAGAATTAAAGTAAACCATCCAGGAATTCTCTTCCTGATGGCAAGAAAGTGATGTTAGCTAAACATGTACACATGAATGTCCAGTTAAGATAGAGACTGCTGCAAGGCCTCTAGCTGTCTGCTGATTAGATCCAGCAATGGGTTGCTTGATCTTGTGCTTTAAACCAATACTTCTATCTGCTTATTGAGATTCTTCAGTATCTCTGGCCGTGGGTATCCAAACATACTCTGTCCACAATGCAGCTTGTTCCTTCTCACTTATGTAAAACTCTTCGACTGTAACATTTATTTACATATGCACATTGTAGGTTCCCAAATGCAACTCTCTTTTTAAACCCATCTCTTCACATGCTCATTCCACACTGGAATCTTCTTTCTCTTGGTAGAGTCATGTGATCAGTTACATCATCATGATTTATTATAAATCTCACCATGTCAAACAAGCGTCTCAAGTTACTCCATGGTTATCGACAGCAAAATGTCGACACATACACACACACATATAAAATCAAATATATATCAATACATATACACAGATAGGTTAAATCTATCTGGTAGATGCCACAACATCTAAACAGGTATACAGCCTGATGGGATATCAGAGTTTATGTTCCACTTGGGCCATCTTTCACCTGACCCTTTCAGCATTCCTTTTCTGAAAAATCACAGAATTGTTTCCACACAAAACAAGATCATCTCACCCATTGGGTCTACCCTGGCTCGGAGTTCACTCCCTACCTTCTTCCCATACCCTTGCATATTCTTCCTTTTTAGTTAGCCCTTTAATTCCCTCTCAAACGCCTCAATTGGCCCTGTCTGCACCATACTTTCAGGTAGTAGTTTCCAGATCTTAACTAATTGCTGTATGAAAACTTTTTCTCATGTCACCATTGCTTCTATCAAGTGCTGTAAATTTATGCCCTCTGATTCCTTACGCTTCCACCAATAGGAACAGTCTCTGCCCTCCACTATGTCCAACTCCTTCAGGATTTCGATCAAATCTCCTCTCAATCTTCTCTTCTCCAAGCAAAACAATCCCAACTCCCCCAATTTATTTCCATAACTGAAATCCCTCATTGTTGGAACTGTTTTTGTGAATCTTTTCTGCATTTCTCTAATGCCTTCACAGAGTCGTAAAAATGTACAGCATGGAAACAGACCCTTCAAACCCTTCCTATCCACATACCCATCAGATGCTTTTTAAATGGTGTAATTGTACCAGCCTCTACCACTTCCTCTGGCAGATCATTCCATAGATGCCCCACTCTTTGTGAGAAAAAGGCACCCTTAGGTTTAGGGTGAGAGGAAAAATTTTAAAAGGGACCTATGCCCTCTAGTTCTGGACTCCACAATCCAGGGAAAAGACCTTGTCTATTTACCCTATCCATGTGCCTCATGATTTTATGAACCTCTGTGGAGTCACAGGCAGATAGGATAGTAAAAAAGGCATTTGGTATGCTTCCCTTTATTGGCATTGGGTATCGGAGTTGGGAGGTCATTTTGCGGCTGTACAGGACATTGGTTAGGCCACTTTTAGAATATTCTGGTCTCCCTCCTATCAGAACGATGTTGTGAAACCTGAAAGATTTACAAAGATGTTGACAGGGTTGGAGGGTTTGAGCTACAGGGAGAGGCTGAATAGGCTGGGACTATTTTCCCTGGAGCGTCAGAGGCTGAGGGGTGACCTTCTTTTCTAAAGTGTGGTGCCCGAAACTGGATGACATATTCCAGCTGAAGTTTTGCATACAAGCTTTGCAAATTGTTTTTGATGCCATATGCTTATTAAGAAAGCAAATTGTGAAGAAAATACAAAAGCTCTGCAAGGATTATGTAAATAGGCAGATGGCAGTGTGGTATGCAGTTGTCCACTTTGGCGGGAAGGACAGAAAAGGAAAAACAGGATATTATTTCAAAAGAGACATTCTGCAGAATGCTGAGGGACTGAGAGATCTGGATATCCTTGTACGTGAATCATAAAAAGTTGCTATTCAGGTGCAGCAGATATGGTACAGCGGAAATTGTGGTATGTTGGTAAATGTCATTGAATTGTGATGCAAAAGCCCAGGCAAATGCTCAGGGGACATTGATTCAAACCCAAAGCAAGTGACTGGTGGAATCAGAACAACAAAATTTGGAATTGAAACCTAGTTGCAATCACAGTGACCATAAAACTATCATTGATTGTTGTAAAGAATTTATCTGGTACACTATTGTCCTGAAGGGAAGGAAATCTGTCATCCTCTGTGATTCCTGATTCACAGCAAATTGGTTGAATTAGCGAGACCCAAAACTTATACCCAAAACTCTGGTCCTCTTACATAAGAGGAGACACTTATATTTGAAGCAGTTTTGAAAAGGTTCACTCAGTTGATTCATTGGATGAAAGGGTTGTCTTATGAGGAAAGGTTGAGTCTTTCCTCATTGATACTTAGGTGATCTTACAGAAACAAGAATGATTCTGAAGAGGCTTAATAGAATAGATGCTGAATTGCTGCTATTGCATATCAATGTGAAGGAAGTGGTTGTTGAATGTTGTGCCAATCAAGTGATTGTATCTGCAGACCACACCAGCCTGGCTGTTCCTCCACTATTGCAGATGGAAAAGTTTGCCTATACTCCTCCATTGAGTTTGTTTAATTTTCCATTACCATATGTAGTAGGACGGCAGAGTTTAAATATGACCCTTTGAATATGGAATTGCTTAGCTCTATCATCTACTGTTTACAGCATTTGGCGTCCAAGTAATGCTGTTTTGTAGCTTCACCAGGTTGACACCTCATTTTCAGGTACACTTATTACTGTTCCTGATATGCCCTCTTGCATTCTTTATTGAGCCAGGCTTGATCCTCTGGCATTCTACCAATATCACCAATCCAAAGTGACAGAGTTGAGAACTCCTAGAGCAGCTTCCACCTGACAGTATACAAGTGCTGCCATCTTTGTTGGTGGGACAGGACATGCCAATAGATGGTAATGATACCTTTCTGTAAGGTATGATTCAGTGATTATGATTATGTCAGGCTGTTGCTTGACTAGCGAGACAACTCTCCAAATTTTGGCACCAGCCTCCAGAAATTAGTAAGGAGGACTTTGCAGGGTCCATCTTTTTGTTTTTTAAGACTTCAGCACATCCTCTTCTGCAATGAGGACTGTTTTCAAGACACCAAAATTTAATTCCAAGTTCCCTAGCCTTTTTTTCTCAACAGTAAAAGTAATGCAAAATATTCTTTTAGCATCTCTCCCATCGCTTGTGGTTCCACACATAGATAACCTTGTTGATCTTCAAGGGGTCCTATTCTCTCCCTAATTACACTTTTGTTCTTAACGTACTTGTAGAAACTCTTTGGATTATCCTTAGCCATATCTGCCAAGGCTAATTCATATCCCCTTTCTCGCCATCTTCAATGATCTGTGCACATGTGAACTGAAGTTCTTCTACTCCTGCACCCCATTTATTTTATATTGTCTTGCCTTGTTGCTCCTACCAAAATAGACCACATCACAATTCTCAACATTAAATTGAAGCTGCTGCATTGCATTTTGTAGATGGTCCACACCATTGCCATTGTACATCAGGCATGAAGGAAGTGACTGAGTCTGGAGTCACATGCAGGCTCGACCAGAGAAGGATGTTAATTTCCTTCATTAGTGAACCACGTGGGTTTTTATGATAATCAACAATGCTTTCATGGTCACGGTTAGACTTTTAATTCCAGATTTTTACTGAGTTCACATTTCACCATCTGCTGTGTTTGGATTCAAAACCCACCCCCCAGAATAAATGGGACCATGGCTTATTAGTCCAGCGACAATACCGCCAGGTCATCACCTCCTCCACATTATCAAATATCTTTTGCAAGTACACGTACAGCACATCGAATACATCACCTTCATCAACCCTCTTTTTAATAATCAAAACACTTAACAAACTTAACTAAGTACAACCTGCCATTAGCATATACAAACCGGCTATCCATAATTCATATACCTTTGTCTAGGTGACTGCTCATTTTATCCCAAATTATTGGTTTGAGCTTAATGTTTTTGGCAGAGTTTGAGTTGCATCAAATTTTTTTGGACAGTTGTTTGTTGCCATGACACCTTGTGAATATTTTCACCCAATAATCAGAAAGCGTCAATTAATGTGCTGCCCGTCATTCAGCACCTCACACCCATGAGGAGAGGACCCCCGACTCTGACTATGCAGCAGGGACTGGACTAGTATCACAGACTGCCTTGGGCTTACTGTGCCGAGGCCTGCTGACAATTATGACAACCTGCTGGCATTTTGTCTGTGCCAAACAGTATGACATGACAGCAGTAATATGACCTGGTAATATAACATACTATCTCTGGTTAAAGGGGTGAAGCACAAAAATGAAAGGCAAGGCACAAAAAGGAAAGGGATGGTGTGAGCACCAGGTAGGTGAATGAGAGCCAATGAGGCAAGATAATAGCCTGAAGTGACATCCTAGTCCAGTCTGTGAGCTGGGTGTATGGTCCCCGAGTGCTCACTATTCTTCCAGTAGTAATTATAATATCATTTGCTGGTGCAGCCCATGATGGAAATGCACAGGAGCACTGCAAGTGAATCAGAGTTGTTAGAGGCTGATACATGTTGAATGTCAATGCTTGTGGACATGGGGTGCAAGATGTCAGTGCTCATGGAGAATGTCCTGAAATGTGGTGCCTAGTTTCCAACATTGAGTTTGTCCAAAGCAAGCAATGAGCAGAATTCACCAAGTATCCACTTTAGTTTCCATTTGAAATTTTCCTGATGCCGAGCCTCTTAAGCAAATTAGGCAAGATATGAGGCTGAATATTAATGAGGAGAGTTGGGCTGTTCGAAGTGTTTTAACAACCAATGTCAGGCAGTTGGCAACTCACCACTGCTCAGCAAGAATCTTAACACTCCACTTGTAAAAAGCATAAAAACAAATTGTGCAGGTTCCTCCCAGCTCAGATGAGCAGCAACGCACTTGTCACCCAATTCTGTCACACTTCTCACCTTAGTTTAAATCATTCAGACCTCAATAGGATTCAGTCCATTGTTTGTAAAGCTTTCTCACCACTGACATTAACTTGGCTGGCCTGTTGCTTGCTTATTCTTATTTCTGAACAAACTGGTTACATTTGCGAGTCTCCAGTTCTCTGATATCACTCCTGCACCTCATGGTATTTGCAAGATTACGACCACTGCCTCCACAATTCTCAACCCTATATCCCCCAGTATGCTCAATTGCATCTGACCCAGTCATGGTGATCATCAGCCATATGTCTGTCCATTCTTTCTGATATTTCCTCTTCTGTCAATTTTCAGCCTAGCTGGTGTTTGTAGTCTTCCACTGTGGGTTTGGCAGCATCCTTTTCTTGGTAGAGTAAGACGTAAAGTAATTATTTAGTACCTCTAACATACCACCTGCTTCCAAGTTTAAATCCCTTTTATTGGTCCCTATAACATATTAAGTAACAAAAGTGGAGACAGGAAATTCTCAGCAAGTCCTGCATACTTGTGCAGAAAGAAAGAATTAATGTTCCAGGGCATGAACTCCATTGTGATGAATAGCCATTGATCTGATCGATTGCACAGAGGTAGATTTGGTGGCAGGAGAGAAGGAAATATTTTGAAAATGGTGCTGCAGGTTGGCTATGATGGTGTTGTCTGCCCAAGCCAGTTTTGCCAGATACAGGGGAGTATTAAGCAGCAGCAGGCAGCCCACTAACTAACTAAATTGGGATCATGTGGGGATACTACTAGCAGCAGAGTGGCCTCTGATTGCTTTAAAGGGTTTTCAGATCCATAAAGACAGACTCCCAGAGCTGGGCTAGGTAGCCCATGAAATCTCATTAATTTATTCCTTATCCACGCCTTTTTGACACAAAGCTAAAGACACAGCCACAGATTCTCCTATGGAGTGCCTTACAACGTTCCCCCACCATCCTGACATTTATTTAACGCTTTCAATATACTAAAATGTCTCAGGGTCAAACATGCCAGGGCTGAGAACAGAGTGGCTTCATCTCAAGCTCTTGCCAGGGAGAAAGTTGCAGTCAATGAACAATATAAAGACTGAAAGAACGGTGGATACCGTAAATCAGAAACAAAAACACAGACATTGCTGGAAATGCTCGGCAGGTCTGGTGGCATCAAAGAAGAAAACTCAGAGTTAACGTTTCGGGTCTGGTGACCCTCCCTCAGAGAAAGGGTTACCAGGCCCAAAATGTTAACTCTGATTTCTCTTTATAGATGCCGCCAGACCTGCTGGACCAGTAAGAAGGCTTTGGAGCAGGGACCAAAAACAGCAGCTTGAATCTTCTTGTATTTAACTGATGGAAATTTCTGCTGATCCAGTCCTTATTTAAGCATACCAATAATTTAGTTGAGGAATCAAAAGGGGTGGTGCTGAGGTAGTTTGGCATACATGTGAAAACTGACACTTTTGTTATGTCGAACATACATATAGAGGGTATGTTAGGGAGGGTATACTGAGGCCCAGGATGAGGGACCCAGTGCTTTACCTTCAACACAGCAGGAAGACAGGATGCACAGTTTAACAGCTGCAGCTTCGGAGGACTGCAGATGTGTAAACAAAATCAAACATGTGTATTTTTGGAAGAAGGGATTAAATGAGAAACTACAGAAATAATTGAAAGCAAAGCCAATATAAAAAAGTAATAAATGTAAACAAAGTAGGATAAGAGAAACAGAAAAGTTAGCATAAGGGAACTAAGTTTAAGACGACGTGATTTTAAGTTTAAGGCCTGGCTGCACAGATCATTTAAGTAGAAAGTGTGGCCTCTGGTATTTCGGAAGTCAGGGTCTGAGATAACCATATGTGCAGGAAGTGCTTCCAGCTGCAGAAATTAGAGCTCAGAGTTTCAGAGCTTGAACAATGCCTGGAATCACTGAGACACATCCTGGAGGTTGAGAGTTATGTGGATAGCATATTCAGAGAGCTGGTCACACCAAATCTAGAGTGTCTGGAGGAATCAAGGGGTTGCTGGTCGCCAGGCATGTCCAAGAGAAGCAGGCAGGTAGTCCCTCTCATTCTGCTCTCAAATCGCTTTTCCATCTTGATAACAGATGAGGATACTGTTCTCAGGAGAATGCAGTCAGAGTGATGTCTGTGGCATTACAAGTTCAGCTATACAGGAGAGGAAGAAAAAGAAAGGAGAGGCAACAGTGATAGAAAATTCATTAATTACAGTAACAGACAAACATTTCTATGGCCAACTTGAATCTAGGATGGTATTTTGCCTCCCTGGTGTAAGGGTCCGGATGGTCACTTTTGGGGGAAAGAGTGAACAGCCAGAGGTCATGGTCCATGTTGGCCCCAATGACTTAGGTAGGAAATTCTGTCTTCAGAATTTAAGGAGCAAAGTAGAAAGTTAGCAAGCAGGACTTTAGATAAAGTCACCTCAGAATATTCTCAATGCTATCTGGAAGGGAGTACAGAAACAGGGAGATAAGGCAAAATAACGTGTGACTGGAAAGATGATGCAAGAGGGAGGGCTTTAGGTTCCTCAAACAAGCACTGGTTCTGGAGAAGATGGCACCTATACAAGCCAGACAGGTTGCACCTGAACAGAGCTGGGACTGAATTCCTTGCAAGACATTTTTCCAATTCCATTGGGAAGACTTCAAAGTAACTTGGCAGGAGTGTTGGAACTAATGAAGATGCAACTGGCACCGGTACAAACAATAGCAGGTTGGTAGGTGAAGTCAGAGAAAGATGGAAAAAATGAAGTTAAACTCAGTAGTACTATGCTTGTACGTGAATGCATGGAATCCAGCTAGTAAGATTGGAGAGTTATGGGCGTAAACTGTCATATGGAATTTTGACGTCATGGTGATAACAGACACCTGGCTCAAGGAAAGGCAAAACTAAAGAATATTAAATATTCCCAGTCCAAGGTATTCAGAAAAATTTTAAAAAGGAAGAAAGAGGAGGAAAAGTGGCAGTATTTAGTTAAGGATGGCACTGCAATGCTGGAGAAAGAGGATGTCTTAGAGGGTCCATCCACAGAATCAGTTTCACTGGAACTAAGAGAACAAAAATGGTACAATTGCATAGCTCTGGAAAAGCACAGCAGGTCAGGCAGTATCTGTGGAGCAGGAGAGTCAACATTTCAGGCATGAAGGGCTTATGCTCAAAACATCGACGCTCCAAGCCCTTCATGCCTGAAATGTTGACTCTCCTGCTCCACAGATACTGCCTGACCTGCTGTGCTTTTGCAGCGCCGCACTCTCGACTCTGATCTCCAGCATCAGGCAGTCCTTGCTTTCTCTCATTGTTATGTGTGGACCACTAACTAGTGGAAAAGATGTAGAAGAGCAAATCTGCAGGAAAATTACAGAGAGATGCCAAACTTCTTGAGTGTTTATAATGGGAGTCTTCAATTTCCCAAGCATAGAGTGTGATACTTGTATTGTACAGGGCAGCAAGGGCAAATATTCCTGGATTGCATGCAGGAAAGCTTTTTACAGCAGTATGTTGAACAGGAAAAATGCACTTTTGGACCTAGTTCTTGGAAATGAGATGGATCAAGTGTCAGTGGAGATACATTTAGGAAAAAATAATCATTGTATTGTAAAGTTCAGAATAATGTCAGGGAATGACATGCCATAATCCAGAATGAGAAAAATCAGCTGGCAGAGTGCAGACTTCAGTGGGGCAAATACAGACCCGAGTACCAGGAGAAGTATCAAAGGTTCAAATCATGGTGAAAAAGGCAAATAAGGGAAGCGAAGAGGAATTATGAGAAAAGACTGGTAATCAGCATAAAGTCTGTCTTTACCAAAAATAGAGATGCTACTTGAGCCATGGTGACAGAGGAGGGAATTCAGTTACTGGAAGGGTTCAAAATTGGTAGGGCACAAGTGTTGGGTAGACTGTTGGTACTTAAAATTGACAAGGCTCTGGTTCTGAATGGGAGGAATCCAAGGTTCTTGAAGGAAATGAGAATGGAAAATGATGGAAACAAATGGCTCCTGCACTGTCTGCAATTTTTTGGTCTTACCCGCACTTGTGGGAGGTGCCCTAAATCTCGAAAATTGCAAACATTACGACCTTGTTCAAGAAAACTATAATGATAATCCCAACAATTACAGATCAGAGAGTTTAACTTCAATGGTTTTGAGAGACAATCATTCCGGACAGAATTAGTAATTACACGAAAAAGGATGGGTTGATTAGGAAGAGCCAGCACAGATTCCTAAAGGGAAAATCATCTTTAATTAACTTGCTGGAATTTTTTGAAGTGATAACAAAAAAAACTTGATGGAGATAATGCTGTGGATGTAGTGTACTTGGATATACAGAAGGTATTTAATACAAAGTTGGCTGAGCGATAGGACACAGAAAGGAACGGTCAATGGATATTTTTCAGGCTGGAGAAGGACTTGCAGTGGGGTTCCCAGAAATCACTAAAGGAAACTTGATTTTTCTGATAAATGCTAACAATTTAGACTTGGTGTACAGGAAGCAACTTCAAAGATCGCAGATGATTAGATTAGATTAGATTAGATTACTTACAGTGTGGAAACAGGCCCTTCGGCCCAACAAGTCCAGACCGCCCCGCCGAAGCGCGACTCACCCATACCCCTACATCTACCCCTTACCGAACACTACAGGCAATTTAACATGGCCAATTCACCTGACCTGCACATCTTTGGACTGTGGGAGGAAACCGGAGCATCCGGAGGAAACTCACGCAGACACGGGGAGAACGTGCAAACTCCACACAGTCAGTCACCTGAGGCAGCAATTGAACCTGGGTCTCCAGCGCTGTGAGGCAGCAGTGCTAACCACTGTGCCACCGTGCCGCCCAAAAAAACTTGAAAAAAACTGGAAAATGTGAGGCGGCCAGTATAGATCTCCAGAAGGATATTGTTGAGTTAGTAGAGTGGCCAGATACATGGCAAATTGGTCAGGTTGGCCTCCTCTAGATATCCCAGCATAGCAGAAGCCAGCTGTCTGCCAATTCAATTCACCCCATGTGATGTCAAGAAACGGTTGGAGGTTCTGCATAATGCAAAGGCTATGGGCCCTGACAACATTCCTGCAACAGTACTGAAGATGTGTGCTCTAGGAATTGCTAGACCTCTGCCTAAGCTGTGCTAGTAAAGCTACAATATGATATCTGCCTGACAACATGGAAAATAGTCCAGGTTTGTCCTGTATACAAAAAGCAGGATAAATCCAACCTTGCCAATTACCAGCCCATCAGTCTATTCTTGATCGTCAGTAAAGTAATGGAAGAGGTCATCACAGAGCTATCAAGCAGCACCAGGTTTGGGTTCTATTCAGGGCAACTTAGCTCCTGACCTCATTACATCCTTGATTCCAACATGGACAAAAGAGCTGAATTCCAGAGATGAGGTGTATGTGATAGCCCATGGCATCAAGGTCGCATTTGACCAAGTGTGGCATCAAGCAGCCCTAGCAAAACTGGAGTCAATAGGAATCAGGGAGCTAACTCACCGCTAGTTGGAGTCATATGTGTCACAAACAAAACTTTGTAGTTGTTGGAGGTAGTAATCTCAGCCCCAGGACATCACTACAGGAGTTCTTCAGGGTAGTGTCCGAGACCAAACCATCTTTGGCTGCTTTATCAAGAACTTTGTTCCATCAGAAGATCAGAAATGGGTATGCTCAATTATTCCATAATATTCACCACCATTCACAATCCTCAGATACGAAAGCAGCCCCTGTCCAAATGTAACAAGACTTCAATAATATCCAGACTTGTGCTGAAAAGTGGCAAGTAACACTAGTGCTACAAGTGTAAGGCAATGACCATCTCAAATGAGAGACACAATCTAACCACCTCTCCTTGACATTCAACAGGATTGTCATCACCGAATTCCCCTTTATCGATATCCTAACGATCACCGTTAATCAGAAACTAAACTTGACTCTCCATATCGATACAATGCTTACAAAGGCAGGTCAAATGCTAGGAACACTGCAATGTGTAACCACCTCCTGACTCCCCAAGCTTGCCCACCATCTATAACACACAAGTCAGGAATGTAATGGAATATTCCCCAGTGGCCTGGATGGGTGCAGCTCCAGCAACACAAGATGCTTGACACCATCTAGGACAAAGCAGCCCACTTGACTGGTACCACATCAATATCTCTACTGCTTCTTCTGGCAGCTTGTTCCATATTTGCACTACCCACTGTGTTAAAACATTGCCCCTCAGATCCCTTTTAAATCTTTCCCCTCTTACCTTAAACCTATGCTCTTGTTAGACCTCGCTGAAGTACTACATATAATTCTGGGCACCACAATAATAGGGAGGAAGTGAACACATTGGAGAGTGCAGAAGAGATTTACAAGAATGTTTCCAGGGATGAAGTGATCCCACAGCCATTGGATTAGACCTAAGCTTTGCTATCCTGCCACAACCTGCCATGAATGGTGGTAAACAATTAAACGACTTACTGAAGGAGGAGTGTGACGATGCTGTCACTTTAACAAGGTTATTTTGTCCTTGGGTTTTTTTTAAAAAAGTAGGAGGAGGTCATAAAGGCAGAGGCGCCAAAATGTCTGGAAAAATCCTAGTTTAACAATGGTAGGGGAGTGCCCAGTTCTCCTAGTTCAGATTTTTTTCTACTTTGATTTAGTTGTCAGAAGCTGCAGTCCAGAGAAAAGTATCAAGCTCAACAAATGATTCTTGACTGACCTTTTTCTCTAAAATCTCTCCTGCCTGTGTTTGAATTTACCTTTTGCCAAGGAGTGTGTTTATGGGATGTTACAGGAATTGAAACAGCTTCTTAGTTAAGTTGCTGTATTGAGTCAGTTAAGTTTTCTAATAGTCAAGTTATTCTGAATTTTGTTTTTAAAGATTACTTACAGTGTGGAAACAGGCCCTTCGGCCCAACAAGTCCACACCGACCCGCTGAAGCGCAACCCACCCAGAACCCATTCCCCTACATTTACCCCTGTCCCTAACACGACGGGCAATTTATCATGGCCAATTCACCTGACCTGCACATCTTTGGACTGTGGGAGGAAACCGGAGCACCCGGAGGAAACCCACGCAGACACGGGAAGAATGTGCAAACTCCACACAGTCAGTTGCCTGAGATGGGAATTGAACCCGGGTCTCTGGCGCTGTGAGGCAGCAGTGCTAACCACTGTGCCACCGTGCCGCCCACTTTTGTTCAGGTTTCAACAGTAGTGATTAAATAAATTCTGTTTTTCTTAAAGCGGAATGGTTTGACCAGCTGGAATATCCACTTCACATCCGTCTTTAAAATAAGAAAATGTTAAGGTCTAAGCTACTTAAATTTTGAGGGGGTCTGGTCCATAACAGGAAACTCCACAAATATCCCCATCCTCCATGATGGAAGAGCCCGACAACTCAGTGCATTTCGGTCTCCTCCAATGATCCCCAGCATCACAGCTACCAGTCATCAACCAATTCAATTCACTCCACGTGATATCAAGAAATAGTTGGAGGCACTGGATAGTGCAAAGGCTATGGGACCTGACAACATTACGCAATGGTACTGAAGACTTTACTGTTCCAGAATATGCCTCTCCCCTAGCCAAGCTCTTCCAGTACAGTTACAATATCTACCTGATAATGTGGAAAATTGCACACAAAAAGCAGGACAACTTCAATCCAGCCAATAACTACCCCATTAGTCAACTCTTGATCATCAGTAAAGTGATGGAAGAGGCCATCAACAGTGCTATCAAGCAGAACATCGAACAATACAGCACAGAAACTGGCCCTTCGGTCCACGATGTTGTGATGAACATGATGTTAAATTAAGCTGATCCCTTCTGCCTGCCCTTGGTCTATATTCCTCCATTCTTTGCATATTCATATACTTATCTAAAAGTCCCTGAAACATTCCTATCATATTTGCTACCACCAGCACTCCTAGCAGCACATTCTAGACTCCTCCCACATCTATCTAAAATCAGCAATAACCTGCTCAAAATGATGCCCAGTTTGAGTTCCGCCAGAGTCTCTCAAATTCTGACCTCATTACATTCTTGCTTCAAGCATAGACTAAAGAGCTGAATTCCAGACAGGAAGTGAGAATTATGGGGAGGAACCATTCCTCCTCAGGAAAGGAACAAGAACATGAGGACACAGATTGAAAGTGACATGCAACAATAAGGGTAAAGACAGGACAAACTTATTTGATTCAGCGAGTGATTCAGGTATAGAATCAACTGCCTGGAAGTGTGTTGGAAGCAGATTCAATCGAGATATTCAACAGGGCATTGAATAATATTTGGATAAAAATAATGTGTAAAAGGTGTCAGGAAAAAACAGAAGATTAACATTTGGCAATGATGCTCATTTAGTGAGTCAGTGCAGGCATGATGAGCTGAATGGTTTCCTTTTGCATTGTAACACTTCTGTGATTGTGTAAAGACCCTAATTTCTTTCTGGTTTCAAATCTTTCATAGGTGAGGAGAATTTGATAACCACTATGCCATAGAATCATTGCACCAGATTTCCATTTCCTGACTGGGAATCAAAACATGGGACATGGTGGTGAGAATACTGAATCTTATCCAAGAAAGCCAAAAAGGATGGATTCAAACTATCAATTCCTGGGTTGTGGGCCCAGCATGTGAACATTTCTCCATCTCGTCAGGGTAGTGGGCAGGCTGTCAAAGTAGCTAGCGGATGTAATTTCTTGAATCAAACAGCATTTCCGGTGTGCTGTAGCCTGATTGTTGCCCTGTATATAAGCTCACATAATATAGCCCACAAACATTTTTGAGACAGCTACCTTGAAGTTTATTAACACTAATTGTTTACTTTGCTAGATGCATGAATAGACGGAGTTCTATTCTTATCAATTTAATGTACATTATATGCACATAGCGGACTGTCATCTAACTTTCTTAAAAGCACTCTGCCTGTCTGGACTGGAATTTGTGCCATAATGTAACATCCTCCCTTTTCCCTTTTAAGAATGGGAATGCTTTTCTGATAAATACATATTTATGTGCACCCTTATACATTATAGAAACATAAAAACATAGAAAATAGGAGGTGTAGGCCATTCAGCCCTTTCAGCCTGCTCCACCATTCAAAATAATTATACTTGATCATCCAACTGCACCTTGTTCCTGCTTTCTCCCAATACTTTTGATCCCTTTAGGTCTTAAGACCTATATCCAATTTATTCTTGACAACATTCCATGTTTGCCACTTCAAATCTTTCTGTGGCAGATAATTCCACAGGCTTGTCACTACAGGTGGAGAAATTCCTCCTAGTCTCAATTCTAAGTGGCCTATTCCATATCCTTAGACTGTTACTTCTAGTTCTGGATTCCCAGGTAATTGGCAATATCCTTCTTGTGTTTGCACAGTCTAGTCCTGTTAGAATTTATAGGTTTCTACAGAATCCCACCCCCCCATTTTTCTACATTTGAGTGAATATAAACCTAACTGATTAAGTTTATCTTCATTGATTCCTGAGATCACAGGACTGATCTGTCTGGTAAACTTCATTGCAGTCCCTCCAGAACCAAACTTCCCTTCTTCAGATAAAGAGAGCAAAACTGCACACAATACTGTGTGTAGCCTCACCAAGGTCTTGTACAATTGCAGCAAGACATCACTGCTCCTGTACTTGAACCTTCTCATAATGAGGGCGAACATATCATTTGCTTCTTCACCATCTGCTGCACCTGCATGCTTCCTTTCAGTGACTGACTTACAAGAATATCCAGGTCTTGTTGCAACTTCCCCTTTCCTATCTACTGGCATTCAGATAATAATCAGCTTTTCTGATTTTATGACCAAAAATGTATAACTTCATATTTAACATCATCATACTTCATCTGCCATGCATTTCCCCACTCACTCAACTTGTCTAAACCACATTGAAGCATCTCTACATCCTCCTCACAGTCCACCCTGTGAATGTTTAGCTAAAGTTTTGGTGAATGTATAAGATGACAGTATCTAGTCCTTATATAATTATCAAAACGTGGCTGAGTGGACTCAGTCTGTGGTGTGCTGTCTGTTATCAAAGATAGGTCCATATTATTATTACATAGAACATCAAACAAAACAGCACAGAAATGGGCCCTTCGGCCCACAATGTTGTGTTGAACATGACACCGAATTAAACTCATCCCTTGTGCCTGTCCTTGGTCTATATTCCTCCATTCTTTATATATTCATATACTGATCTAAAAAGTCCCTTAAACATTCCTATCATATTTGCTACCACCACACCTGACAGCATGTTCTAGACTCCTACAACCCATTAAAAACTTGCTCCTCACATCTCCTTTGAGCTTGCCCCTTCTCACCTTAAAACGCACACCCCTAGGATTAGACACTTCAACTCTGGGACAAGGATTCTGACTATCAACCCTATCTATGCATCTCATAATTTTATAGACATATGAAATCTCCCGTCAGCCTCTCCTAATAGCTCATACTTGCTAATCCAGGCAGCATTCTGGTAAACCTCTTCTGCATCCTCTTCAAAGCCTCCACATCCTTCCTGTAACGTAGTAATTGAATGCAACACTCCAAGTGTGGCCAAACAAAAGGCTTTATAAAGCTGCAACATGACATCCTGACTCTTATATTCACCTCCCCAAGCCAAAAAGACAAGTATGCTATATGCTTTCTTTACCACCCTAACAACTTGCATGGTCACTTTTTTTTTATTATTTGGGAATTCTAAAGTGGAGATAAATGGTGCTGTGAAGTTCTCATTTTTTTTTGAAGAATCATTTGGAATGCCATTGGAAACAGTGAGCTAAAAGACAGCCCTTCTGAAATAAATCATGTAACCTAAACTAAATATCTCAGCAAGCTACCTGGTCAGATAATTGCTGCTTATTGTCTACTAGAGCTTTTATGACCTTGTAAGCGGGTCTGTTTGATGACTAGTATGATATTTCCAGTCTTTGAGTTGACATACTATGTGATGGGAGATTAATAATATACAGTTGAGATTTGTTGTCTAATTTTTGCAGGACTTCACCATTGTTCATTGCAATGTAATAAGACCTAGGCTAGACACAATAACATAGTATCTTCCCACAAATCTGTATGAACTCTGATGGTTTGGCCTGCTTCAAGTTTGGATAATTGTCTTCATGCTGTTGTACCCATTTCGCCTTTCTTCCCAAGGTGTTAATTTAGTGGTAATATCACTGGACTAGTAATCCAGAATCCCAGGTTAAGATTCCGAGGACATGGGTTCAAATCCCACCATGAGAAATGGTGAAATTTGAATTCAATAAAAATCCAGAGTTAAATGCTAGCTTAATGAAAATCATGTGACCATTGCTGATTGTCATTAAAATCCCTTTTCATTTACAAGGGTTCTTTGGAGAAGGAAATCTGCCATTCTTATTCGGTCCAGCCTATGTGTGACTCCAGACCCACAGAAATGCAGTTGACTCATAACTGCCCTCAGCAGGCCACTCAATTCAAAGAAAATTTGGGCTGGACAATAAATGCTAGCCTCACCAATAATGCCCACATGTCCTAAGGTGAATTTTTAAAAAACTACTGTACACATGTGGTTAAGTGGTGAGAGTGTGGGATGAACATTTTGTCGATATATCTTCCAAACAAGAGAGCTGCAGGGGAGGGGAAAGTGTAACCTTGAGAAGAAGCATGTTGATTTTGCAAAGTGATCTGAAAATCTTAGCAATTCACTTTACATTTGGTTATCCTGAATTTTACTACAAGAACAGTGCATTCTGTAAGATAATTCCATTAAGGGCAGGGAGAGAAACATTAATAGCTGAAAATGTGTTGCTGGAAAAGCGCAGCAGGTCAGGCAGCATCCAAGGAACAGGAGAATCGACGTTTCAGGCATCAGCCCTTCTTCAGAATGCCCGAAACATCAATTCTCCTGCTCCTTGGATGCTGCCTGACCTGCTGCGCTTTTCCAGCAACACATTTTACAGCTCTGATCTCCAGCATCTGCAGTCCTCACTTTCTCCTCAGAGAAACATTAATAGGCCATTTCCTACATGTCTTGGTAGGATGCACTAGTGTACTGTAGATCATTGTCAAACACAATCTGTTGAGTACATCAATCATACTGAACAAGGCGAACAATAAGTTTGCTTTATTGCACACAAGAGAATTTGGTGGAATAGTCACTCACCAGAATGTACAGAGCAACCCCATAACCATAGAAATGTTTCCTGTGGATGGAACATATTATATGGAATGTTCCAGAACCAGGAGGCTGCCAGGGAAGTACTTTTCCCATTGATATGAATGGGTTCGCTCCTATCTGCGGTTTTGGGCTTCCACGGTAGATCCTGGAACCTAACTCCTTTGGGGGTGGAGGTGAGGATGAACATGGTCTACCATATCTTGATATAGAACTTTTGGAATTTTGACTTGCTTGCCTTTGAAGATTACATTCTTTGTAAATCCTAGTCTATATTTGATTGGCCATACAGAATGTGTTTGCTGGGACCTGTTGGATATCTTTGTGTCTCATGCTGATGATGATTTTCTTGAGCTGTTGCAGCTGACTGTTATCTGATATAGCCGACTGAAACTGCTCTGCTTGTCTGAGGCCAAATGAATGAGGTCAATGTTAGTGTTATCTTATAATTCAGTTTCAATAACATCCACTTTTAAGTCTGTGGAAATATCTTGGCTCGTAGTAGGATTTGGAAGTTAACTAGCAGCATCAGAAAGTTATTTGGAAGCCTGGCTCGCGCTGTATTTCAGAAGTAATTGCTGGAGTTGAGGAAATGTACTTCTGATTTTCTACAGATCATTTCCAATAATGTCTGGTTGACAAGAACAATTATATACTTGCTGAATAGATATATGTGCAACTGCTGTCTCCTGAAAACTACAGCAAGGTTTTTTTCCCCAGTTTTGAAGTAGTGTGCCTGAGCTGTGCTAAGGCCCTTAGGACCAAATGCAATAGGCTTGTCATCATGAAATGGAATTGTTCAGAGACCATTCTGGGATACATTACTTCCAACGTGGTGAGTTTAGGGGGATTATAATATTGAAGAACATGCTGACTGGGTGATAAAGCATTTTTGAGACATTGGAGAACACGTTGGCAGTCTTCCTGTCAAATGTTTAATGTATTTTTGCAGAGAAGCTCTTGAAGGGAAGAAGTTTTGATGGCAAATTTCAAAGCATTTAGTTAGACAGCTGAAAAACCCGACACATTTCTGTAAATAAGCTTTGTTGGTGGTATAGGCATTTTCCATATTCTCTCTAGTTTGGTAGCATCAGGTCTGGTACCACTCAAAGAAGTTGATTTGGCTTATGTTATCTGACATTTTTGTTGTTGAAAACAGGCCATATATCCCTGTCACCGACATGAACAGAAGGAGGCTTATGCCATGTTCATGTTTAGTCCTTCTGAGAACTGAGACAACCTGGTAGATTTGCAATGATATATCCAAATGTGGTTGGAATATATTCCATCTGATGGATAATCCAAATGGTAATCTGAGGAAACAATATCTCTGAAAGTGTTCCTACAATTGTCAGTTCTTATGACTCCATGAAAGATGTAAGGACAATTTCCATTTTTAACATCAAACTTGAAAAAAATATTTGGCTCCTGAGAATTTAAGATTAAGCTCTTCCAGTGTAGGACATTTTTCCTTAAGTTCAATATTTAGTTTGCCTTGCATCTAAACATACATGTAGAATGCCATCTTTCTTCAAGTAGTAGAATTGCACCAATCAGTATGATGCTCAGCTTTTGAAATGCTATTATTTTGTACCAAGGAACCCAATTCCAATTTGAGCTTTCCTTGAATGTGAGGCTGCACTTATGAGAAGGGTTGATAGTGGGATCAGCATCATCACTCAGTTATAATGCTATATCACCTTTAAAGTTGCTGATAGTATCAAACCTGGATATAGGCCAGTCAGGTAGGTGATGGATATACTTGATGTTGAGATCTGGAATTTTTGGTGTTGCAACTGGTGGATTAGTTACTTCATCATTTGTAATAGTAATTAAACTTGTGCATACTGGTAGACTAATAATTGTTGGTCCTGCTGTTTCAATCAAATAAATGCTTTGGGCATCCATCCCAAGGGAATTTATGGATATTCAAGTCATAGAGTGCAAGAGATGTCAGACCCATTGGAAGTAATTACCTGATTGTACGGAGTGCATTATGCCAGTTTGCTGAGTAAATCTCATAGAAAATACCTAAAGAGATTATATTTGCATTTGAACCTTTACTAAACACTGCAGTTCACGCATATTGTCCATACATTTTGGGGTATAATCACTTGGATGGATGTAAAAGCCTCAGCTTATCTGACAGTGTCCACATGCTATGTCAAATTGACCATATACACTGCCCATCTGGCCTCTCTAAGCTGTGTTGCAGGTACTTCTCGTTGACATGCTTGCATCAGCACAGGTTGCAGCATTTTCATCTTAGTTGTAGTTATAACTTCAGTTCTAACCCAGGTAGATGAGGAGGAATGGCAGATAGGAAAAGACGTCTTCACAGCTGTCACTACAGCTGTCATCTTTTCAGCCTTTAATATTGAAGAGTTGGCACTAACCAGCTGTCAACATTAGTTTTCATTGGCTACTTGCTACCATCATAACATGGTTTCTCGAGTCAAATATCATTGCTAGTTTGGTAAGGGCTAAGTGCTGTTGCAGGGTATTTGCCCATTGGAAGTTTAAACTTTCTGGGGAATTCCCACATAGAATTGCATTGAGAATTTTGCGGTTGCCAGTTGGTATCTTCTGGGGTAGATTGGGTCTCCCATTGCCTAAAGACTAGAAGATCAAGGCCCAGATTTCAAACATATTATAATGGAGAAGGCAACAAACTATAGGATCAAAAATGTGGTGCTGGAAAAGCACAGCAGGTCAGACAGTATCCGAGGAGCAGGAGAGTCGACATTTTGGGCATAAGCCCTTCATCAGGAAGGTTGACTCCGACACTCCAGCATCTGCAGTCCTCACTTTCTCCAACAACTACTGTATAGGGACCTGGTCCAAAATGCTTAATGTCTTAGAATCATGTCATTACGAAGATCAGATATTTCATGGACATTGTTAACCATCTGATCTGTTTCTTACGATATTATGTGTAAGATTTTGGCTGGAAATAGTTAATTATTGTGTCTTCAACTGTTAAGTACTGCACTGTCAGTAATGATCACCAAGTACAAAACATTCAAAGAATGCACAGGAACCACAAACTGCAAATGTCTCATTTAAACACTATATAATGGTCACAGCTCAAAACCACACTGACATACGTACAAAAGTGACAAATTTTTTGACACATTCACAAATGTTTTATGATAATGGGTGCAATTAGTCATCATTAGATAAGGCAAAAGTTAGTCAGAGGGACTCACAATGAATTTTTTAAAGCATGCATGTTTCAATAAATAAATTGAAATTTGTGAAAAGTTATGTATTTTGCCAATGAAAATAAATGCCAAGACTTTAACGGTGGTTCTCAGGATGTGCTAAGAGTTCTTTAATAGATGGAGCAGATAGAAAGGATCAAAGAACAAATTAAATTTTGTGCTTTTTATATAAGGTAATTCTAAACAAAAGTGAGAAATTATTTTTAGTTCATAGATGGCATTAGACAAATGCAGCCTGGACACCCTAGTAGAAGAAATAGAAAGAGAACAGCAAAAAATGTATCCAAATGTATTACTGACATTGGACATTTAGAATTGAACAGGAAATTCTGTAAACTTTCAGCATATGTGGAAGATTGTTTTACAGATTGGAAAGTTATAGCAAGAGATCATTGTCAAGGCTCAGTAATGGGACAGGCCAAGGGTCAGAAACAGAGACACAAACTGAGGGTGAGTAAGGGGACACAGGCTGAGAGTCGAAAACAGAGACTCAGACCAAGAATCAGTAATAGATTCACATACTGAGGGTCAGAAACAGATTCATAAGCTCAGGGTCCCTGACTGTGGGAGTTAAGATCATTGGCCCAGATCTTTCGATGGGATGATCACTACAGTAATATGGACTGGATTTGCACATCAAGATCAAGTGGAAGTCCTAATGCCACTGATTCCACAGGAATAGTCCGAGATGCCAAAACTTCTGATAGACAATTACCTAGCATTTGGACATTTCAAAAGAAAGTCTCTGACTCGGAGTGCACACTCTGTATGAACATTTATCACATTAACCGATAAGACTATTGCCCAAGAACTGGAAAATGCTTCTTTTGTAATTAAAACGTTATAAGTTTCTGTACACAAATTACATTACAAAAGTCACATTTGCTGGTAACTTCCTCCACAATTCAATCTCCTCAAATGTCAATTTTAATCTGATTTCTTCTGTGAAGTGCATTTAAAACTGCTATACAAATGTAAGTTGTTGTTGTTGTTCTTAGGTAGCTAATGTCTTCACCAAACCCCAAATTACTATTTCATCTTCCACTGGAGTCCATGTGCAATGCTTTAGCTTGTGTGAAGGGAATCATGACCAAAAAATTAGAGCAATCAAATAAGACTGGCAATACCACGAACTGTGCCCCAACTCTGACCCAAACTTTGAGCATTTAACTAGGTCCTCTGGACTGGGAATCATCACTAGAACTGGGCAATAAGCTAAAACCCAATACTCCTCAACAATTCCAAAATAGTTCAAAACACATTTTTAGAGCTTCGCTTTGCAGCTAATTATTACCATGAATACTCAGTGATATTTGATGTGATAGAGTAAAGAGCTTCTAATGTGTGTTTAATAAACATGATAATTTGGGAGCTGCACTGATGAGCAAAGATAATTACACAAAGAAAATTCACATTAAGATAATTACACAATGGAAATAATGATTGAAAAATGTCCACATACAGAGGTGGTGGTGCTAGGTGTCTTAAAATGCATAAAGGTGGCTAAATCCCCAGGACCTGATCAAGTATATCCTCAAAATCTGTGGGAAACTATGGAAGTGATTGGTGAGCCTCTTGCTGAGATATCTGTATCACTGATAATCACAGGTAAGATGCGAGAAGACTGGAAGTTGGCTAATGTGGTGCCATTATTTAGGAAAGGTGGTAAGGAAAGACCAGGGAACTATCGACTGGTGAACCTGACATCAATGGTGAACAAATTGCTGGAGGAAATCCTAAGGGACAGAATTTACATGTATTTGGATAGGCAAGAAGTGATTAGGGATAGTCAACTTGGTTTTGTGCGTGGGAAATCATGCCTAATTAACTTGGGTTAGCTTTTGAATATGTAATGAATAGGATTGATGAGGGAAGAGCAGTGTTCATGATCTATATGGACTTCATTAAGATATTCAACAAGGTTCCTTGTGGCAGAATGGTTAGCAAGGTTAGATTACATGGAATACAGGAAGAACTAGCTATTTGAATACAGAACTGGCTTGAAGGCAGAAGACAGAACAGAATTGAGAACCCCCAAGAGGGTTGAAAGTCTATGGAATTACCTGCCCAATGAAGTTGTTTATGCTACTTCAGTAAATGTTTTTAAAGTTAAGATAGATTTTTTTGAACAATAATGGAATTAAGGGTTACTGTGAGAGGCTGGGTAAGTGGAGCTGAGGCCATGAAAAGGTCAATCATGATCTTATTGAATGGCAGAGCAGGCTCAAAAGGCCAGATGGCCAACTCCTGTTCCTAGTTCATACGTTCTTATAACAGAGGGTGATGGTGGAGGGTTGCTTTTCAGACTGGAGACCTGTGACCAGTGGTATGCCACTACTTTTCGTCATTTACATAAATGATTTGGATGTGAACATTGGAGATGTAGTTCATAAGCCTGCAGAGGACACGAAACTTGGAGGTGTAGTGGGCACCTCTAGTTGGCACCAAGAAGATTGCTTCAGAGTGCAACAGGATCTTGATCAGATGGACCAGTGGACTGAGGAGTGGCAGATGGAGTTTAATTTAAATGTGAGGTGCTGCATTTTGGAGAGGCAAATCAGAGCAGGTCTTACACACTTAATAGTCAGGCCTTAGGGAGTGTTGCTGAACAAAGAGACCTTGGAGTACAGGTTCATAGTTCTTGAAAGTGGAATTGCAAGTTGATAGGATAGTGAAGGCGGCAGTTGGTATGCTTTCCTTTATTGGTCAGAGTATTGAGTATAGGAGTTGCGAGGTCATGTTGCAGCTGTCCAGGACATTGGTTAGGCCACTTTTGGAATATTGCATACAGTTCTAGTCTCCTTCCTATTGGAAAGGTGTTGTGCGACTTGAAAGGGTTCGGAAAAGATTTACAAAGATGTTGCCAGGGTTGGAGGACTCGAGCTATAGGGAGAAGCTGAATAGGCTGGGGTTGTTTTCCCTGGAGCATCGGAGGCTGAAGGGTGACTTTATCGAGGTTTATAAAATCATGAGGGGCATGGATAAGATTAATAGACAAAGTCTTTTCCCTGGGGTGGGGGAGTCCAGAACTAGAGGGCATAGGTTTAGGGTGAGAAGGGAAAGATTTAAAAAGAATCTAGGAGGCAACTTTTTCGCACAAAAGGTGGTGTGTGTATGGAATGAGCTGCCAGTGGAAGTGGTGGAGCTGAGACAATTACATTATTTAAAAGGCATTTGGATGGGTATATGAATAGGAAGTGTTTGGAGGGATATGGGCCAAGTGCTGGCGAATGGGACTAGATTAGTTTAGGATATCTGGTCAGCATGAATGAAATTGACCATCCTGAAGAAGGGCTCATGCCCGAAACGTCGATTCTCCTGCTCCTTGGATGCTGCCTGACCTGCTGCGCTTTTCCAGCAACACATTTTCAGCAAAGGATCTGTTTCCATGCTATACATCTGTGACTCTATAACGTATATGCTTGCACTGGAGGCAAGGTTCAATTCCTATAATGAGGGGTTGGGTTTTTGATTAGATTTCCCTACAGTATGGAAACAGGCCCGTTGGCCCAACAAACCCACACCAACCCTCTGAAGAGTAAACCATCCAGACCTATTCCCTGTCCTAAATTTACCCCTGACTAATGCACCTAACACTACAGGCAATTCACCTAACCTGCACATCTTTGGATTGTGGGAGGGAAACCCAGAGAAAACCCACACAGTCACAGGGAGAATGTGCAAACTCCACATAGACAGTTGCCCGAGGCTAGAATCGAACCCTGTTCCCTGATACTGCGAGGCAGCAGTGCTAGCCACTGAGCCAACCTGCCACCCTTTTTGTAGAGATATTGAGCAAATTGGACCTAGACTTATCGGAGTTTAGAAGAATGAAACATAATCTTATTGAAACATATAATATTCTAATAAGTGGGTTTGGCACAGTGGGTACTCATGGATTTTTCCCTTCAGGGGAGTCTATTGCTAGGGAGTGGTTAAAAAGGGAGACTTCTACTTAAAACAGAGATGAGGAAGAATTTCTACTTAAAAAGGTCACAAGAACCAGGAATTCACTTCTCTAGTAATCAAGGCTGAGTTAGACAGGCTGAGCAGATTTTTAATGGACAGGGCAGGGGGAAAAGGAATGAGGCAACAATCAGATCTTAATCAACTAATGTTCTTATAGGGCTGGCTTCAGGGAATGAATTACATACTTCTGCTTTTATCTTTCACCTCTTGGACAGACCCCGAGACCCAGAATTATGTTCCTTTCATCCATTCCCAGAACTCCTTCCTGCAACAGATTTTCTCAGTGTCAGTGTGATATTCAGCTGTGTGGAGATTTAGCAGATGGACCTGCACGGGTGGGGGGCGAAGAGATATGAAGTTTAAAGCTATTATTTAACTGTCGGTCAGCAAGGTGGGGCGAGAGGCGAACGGGGTTTGTCGCAAGTTAGGTAACAAGCATGAGAGTTTTGGCTTATATAAAGTTTTCGGTGAACAGAACCGGACAGTTCGTTTGTCAGAGAAGTGGCATAGTGGAGTCCTGAGACAACAAAGGCACAAGTGAGGGGTTCAGCGGCAGACCAGCCAGTATCACAAGAAACGGAAATAGGTGGATATAATAACCCCAAAGGTGAGAAACAGTGCGGTTCCACCTCACAGGACGGCAATAGTCCACGGCTGGGCAAGGGAGTTTGTGACGTGGGGTCAAAGGCAAGGATTTTGTTTATCCAAATGTTTATTTAGAGGAAACTCCTGTTTAACTAGTAAGCAGCCTGACTAGAAACGGTTCAGTCTGTAAGCTTTTGCAGACTGAAACTTAACAATGACAAGGCAGGTTCTGACAGTGCCTGTCACACAAACCTGGGTCTCGCTCCTTTTAGGTCTGTTTGTATGGCCGTGTTAGCAAAAGATGTCGCTGAGGTGGTAAATGTCATTACATGACTGCGACACTTACAGTGAGAACCAATATACCGGCCTGCGTAACACCCTGTACAAGCTTATGTCAGAGGCACAGACTGCATCTGCATTGAATTCCTATATTGTGAGCCATTAGCCTGGCTAGTCTCAGTGAATTTGCATTTAAGGATTTTACAGTAAAATGAACAATGGCTTAGTCCAAGTGTTCAGCTGATGTCGTCCGCAGTGGGTCTTTTCAAAACATTTCATTTATTTGCTTTAAGTGACGCTTGAGAGACAAATGCTAGGCGGCAGTCTGAAATCACGAGGTACAATTCATTCTAAGACACCTTTGAATTTTCCCGGATTTAATCCATCACTAGCAACTCCATACCCTCCCTGCAAACAAAAAAATTCCACCCCAGTCCAACACCGGCACCTCCTGTCCATGCAACAGACTAACAATGACTTTGGTCACTTTCAGTTTTACCCCTGCCCGCCGCCTTCTCAATGGTTTATTTTCTTCCTTTCAGTGGCTAAGTTTGGACAGATTTTCCCCCCTACCTTGCCGTGCTCCAACCATCTCAGCGCTTTGTACCGCTCTGTAACTCCAGAGGGTTCCGTTTGTCTGCTTTCTGCCAACTCGGGGACTGCTTTTTACAACAGTGGGAGGAGTCACAAATCTGATAAACCTCTCAGGCTGAACAGGGCGAAATGAATTCCATTCTTTTTACAAGGATAAACGAACTCACACTTCCTCAGCCTTTCTGGTTTTTTTCAAACACCGCCTAAGGAATACAATAACAAAATCCTGCGGATGTTTGATATCTGAATCCAAACAAATTTCTAGTCTGGAAGCATTTGTTTGAACTCCAATAAAAGGTCTTCATACACAAGCATGTTCCCTTTCTTCTACACCAATTATTTGCTCCTCTGTTACCAGATATTAACATGGGGCACATTAATTCAACAACTTTCAAACTGCTATCCAGGTTTATACCCCACCTTCCTCTGACGAGAGTCTTAAATAAAGGCAATTAAAATGGTCTGAGGACACAACGGCAAAAGTGAACTGGGTAAAAATACTAAAAAGGTCCCAGATCCAACTAATACAGGAGAAGCCTCATTCACAACCAGATTTGCAGGCCATTTTTTCTATTGTTAACAATGTTAGGCATGTATCCCGTCCAGGCCAAGAAACCTACCCAAGTTAGGCACTAGCTGAAGCCAGCAATCCTGACCAGGGACAGGCATGAGGGGTTAAACACAAAAGGTACTTGACAGAAAGGTTGTAGGTAAAGGTGAGATGTTATGGCAGGTAGTTAACCTTAAAGTGTAGCGGTTTGGCCTGCAAAAGGATCTCGAGAATGATGGGAGGCAACTGAGATGGAGGGAGGACAGTCAAGTGACAGAGGCCAGGAGGACAAAAAAAAAGTGGGAGTTGTATTTGAGAGTGGGGAACAAAATGGTAAAATGAGGTGTGCTGGTGTTGGTTAAGGAGCAGCTGAATTGAATAAGGGCCAGTGTCAGTATAAGGCTGGGCATAGGGAGGAGAACAGGTTGTGGGATCAGGAGGGAAACTCAGGAAGGTCAAGGGAAATAGTGAAAAGGGCAACAGTGCTGGGAGAGATTGAAGTCAGGAGTGTGATGCTGGAAAAGCACAGCAGGTCAGGCAGCATCCAAGGAACAGGAAAAGAAGGGTTTATGTCAGAAACATCAATTCTCCTGCTCTTCGGATGCTGCCTGACCTGCTGTGCTTTTCCAGCGACACACTCTTGATTCTGATCTCCAGCGTCAGCAGTCCTCACGTTCTTCTGGGAGAGATTGAAGCCTGACAGAAGGATACCAGAGGAAAGGAAAAGACCTGTGATGGAGAAAGGAATAGAGGAGTATACGTTAGAGAAGAAAGAACTAGTTGAAATGGTCATATTGTGAATACCAGAAATAAACATTCGACTATTGTACCCTCAATAGCAATATTATGGATACTCAAACCTCAGTGAAGGGTAACCCTGCTTCCATTTTAAAGTTCCCTGTTCAGCTGGCACAGCTGTACATTCCAGCAAACACCTACATCCCCTCAATACTGGCTTCTTTGGTTAAAGTCTCTTCATGAAACCTTTAAACAAACACAACTTGCATATTCCTTAATACGATTTCCTTAAACTCCTCTTCTACAACCTTCTGCCTGAGGAACTCAATAAGATGTATTCCTCCTCCCAGGACTATCTGGAGACTGCTAAACTGAACTGCTACAGGTGTAGAAGTCTGAAAGAAACTTTCACACTCACTGAACTTCTGTATGAGTGTTTTTCTTTCTCCAAATTTGTATTTGAGTCCCTTTATAGGACATCTTATTGCTAGGTTCAGTTTCTGCCCACCTCCGAACCCAGGTTTGCAAATAACGGTAAGATTATATTACAAACATTCATCACACAAGCACAACAGTAGCAGAGACCTGAGGTTCAGGAAACTTCAGATGTAGAGGAACGTGCAGTGCATAAGGAAGGGAATTCAGATTTTCAGCCCCATCAAGCATAGAGTCAAAGAGATGTACAGCATGGAAACAGACCCTTCGGTCCAACCCGTCCATGCCGACCAGATATCCCAACCCAATCTAGTAATGTACCTTGAGTGAGTCTTTGAAACCATCATACTACTTGAAGATGACAGAGCAACAACAAGCATGCATTTTTGCTCAACTGTCTTCATAAATCACCTCTGCAACAGAGAGTTACACCTGAGCGATTTGAGAAAGAGTTCTGTGCCAGTGGTGTTTGTAGATCATAGCAGGATTGAACTCCTTTGGCACTGGCTCCTTTCAAATCACAAGTGGGGACATGTGTAGCATTTCCCATGTAGTCACCCATAAATGCAGTCATGAGTCCACAGATGCTCTTCTCAGGTAAACAATCAGTTTGTACAGTTCACTACAACCACTGAGGGCCAAACTGTCTGAGCCATCTGATTTCCCTCCTTTACTGGGTTCTGACTCAAAGAGCAAAGAAAATTACAGTACAGGAAAAGGCCCTTTGGCTCTTCAAGCCTGTGCTGATCCAGATCCTCTATCTAACCCATATAACATAGAACATTACAGTGCAGTACAGGCCCTTCGGCCCTCAATGCTGCTCCGACTGGTGGAACCAATCTGAAGCCCATCTATCCTACACTACACTATCCTAAACATCCATATGTTTATCCAATGACCAATTAAATGCCCTTAAAGTTGGCGAGTTTACTACTGTTGCAGGCAGTGTGTTCCACACCCCTACCACTCTCTGAGTAAAGAAACTACCTCTGACATCTGTCTTATATTTATCACCCCTCAATTTAAAGCTATGTTCCCTAACCTGTCACCTATTTTCTAAAGGTCTGTATCCTTTGGGGGGGGAGGGCATGGTTGCTGTGGGCTTCGGGGGGGAGGTAGCTAGGAATGCAATAGGTAGATGAAGGTGGGCGTGAAGGTGATAGGTCCAAGAGGAGGGTGGAGTAGTAAGGAAGATGGACAGGAACGACAGTTCAAGAGGGTGCTGCTGAGTTGGAAGGTTGAATCTGGGATAAGGTGGGGTTTAGGGAAATGAGGAAACTGGTGAAATCTACTGGTTGGAGGGTGCCAATGTGGAAAATGAGGCATTCTTCCCATGTGGCTACAGTTGGTGTGGAGGAGGCCTAGGACCTGGCACGGTGGGAGAGGTTTCCTGATGAAGGGCTTATGCCCGAAACGTCGATTCTCCTGCTCCTCGGATGCTGCCTGACCTGCTGTGCTTTTCCAGCACCACACTCTCGACTATGATCTCCAGCATCTGCAGTCCTCACTTTCTCCCAGATTGTAAGGTGCAATTGTACAGGGCAGTCATGAGCCCACACCTGGAGTACTGTGTGCAGATTTGATCTCCTTATCTGAGGAAGGATGTTCTGGATATCTAGAGAGTGCAACAACAGTTTACCAAACTAATTCCCTGAATGGCAGGTCTAATGTGTGAATGAAGGCAGGGTTGGCTAGGACCACATTCACTGGAGTTTAGAAGTATGAGGAATCTGATACAAACTTTTAAGATTCAAACAGAAATAGAATAAATGCAGGAAGGACATCACTGATGAATGGGGATCCCAGACCCAGGGATCACAGTCTAACGATACATGTCACCTGGGATCCAGGGAGAGCTAGTTAATTGAGTTCAACATTGACTCGATGGTGTGCCACAGAGGTCAGCGTTGGGATTTTTCTTATTTGTTATTTACAGAAGTTATCCGAAGGTGAACGTACAAGGCATGATTAGTAAGTTTGCAGATGCTACAAAATTAGGAGGTATCATCGTCAAAAATTACAGGGGGACTTAATCAAATGGGGAATTGATAAATGCAATTCAATATAGACAAATGTGAGGTGTTGCACTTTGGAAAGTCAAACCAAGGTAGGACTTATACAGTAAATGGTGAGGTTGTGTTGTGGGACAGAGGGACCTGGGCGTACAAGTACATAGTTCTTTGAAAGCAGCATATCAGGTAGACAGGCTAGTGAAGAAGGCATTTAGCATGCTGACCTACATCAGTCGAGGCTTTGAGTATACAAGATGTGCATTATGTTACAGTTGTATAAGTCATTGGTGAGGCTGCACTTAGGGTATTGTGTACAGTTTTGGACACCCTGTTATAAAAAAGACATAGTTAAGCTGAAAAGAAGATTTACAAGGATGTTGCCAGAGCTTGTAGGCCTGAGTCATCGGGTGAACGTTGGCTAAGGTAGGACTTGGAACATAGGAGAAAGAGGAGTGACCTTATTGTGATGTATAAAATCATGAGGGGCATAGAGAGGGTGAATGCATATAGTCTTTTTCCCAGGGATGGGGGATTGAAAACTAGAGGGCATAGGTTTAAAGTGAGAGGTGAAAGATTCAAGAAGGAGCTGATGGGCAACTTCTTCACGCAGAGAATGGTGTGTATTTGGAACGGGCCGCCAGAGAAAGTAATTAAGGCGGGTCCAATTGCAACATTTAAAAAACATTTGGATAGGTACATGTATGGGATGGGCTCAGAGGGATAGGGACCAAACGTGGGCATTTGGAACCAGCTGAGTGGGCATCGTGGTCAGCATGGACCAGTTTGGGCTGAAGGGCCTGTTTCCATGCTGTATTACTCCATGACTCCATGACATACATTAAAATTGAGATGAAGAGAACTGTCTTCATGCAGAGAGTGGTGAGCTTGTGGAATTCTCTGTCACAGAAGTCAGTTAGGCCAAAGCATTGAATGTATTCAAGGAGGACTAGACAGATGTGATAACCCCTCAAAGGTCCACATGGAACTCATTGAAGTGCCTTGGTAATAGCCAATAGTCTGACCAGCTGGAACTTATACCTGAGCCCTGTGTAGTGGTAACATCTGTGTCCAGGCCAAGAAACCTGGGCTCAAGAGGTGTGTAATAATATCTCTGAACAGATTGATTAGAAAATTGTTTTTTTTTTGAGAAGCAGATGCCTTGGAGGCCTTTTTTAATGCCGTGATAGTGTCACTACCCCTGGACCAAGATGCCTGGGTTCAAGCCCTACCTGTTCTAGAGGTGTGTAATAACATCTCTGAATAGGTTGATTAGAAAAAATAGATTTAATTTGAAAGAGCAGACAACCAGAACAGCTCTTGTGCTACAGTGATAGTGTCCCTACCTCTGAGCCAAGAGGCCTGAGTTGAAGTCCCACCTGCTCTAGAGCGGTGCAATAACAACTCTGAACAAGTTGATTACATAAATAGATTAAATTTAAAAATAATAAATTTAATAAAGCAGACCACCACAAAGGCTCTTGTGATGCAGTGGCAGTGTCCCTATCTATGGATAGGAGCCTACTCCAGAGGTGTGCGGTAACATCTCTGAGGTGGCTGATTAGAAAATATTGTAAAGTAGACCCAGGATACATTTAGAGAGAGAGAGATGGTCATTGCGAAGGATACAGTACTTCACTTCCCTCTCCAACTCCATTTTAATTGAGTCCCTTCTTGCTCTCCCTCTTCCCTCCTCACTTTGACAGTTTGCATTGCCCTTAATGGGCTTCGCATGTAAATATCCAATTGGTTGCATGGGCAATTTACAGGTGCTGGTGGGAAAAACATTTGGATGTGTGTGAGAGCATCTCCAGATATTAAATAAAAAGGAATAAAAAGAAAAATGTACAGAAAAGAAAAAAACAAAAAGAAGAAAAATAGGAAATAAAGGCGTTCAAGACCCATTTGTTCCAGAGCTGTGTAATAACATCACTGAGATTGAGTCAGAAAAATATATAAAGCAGACCCAGCTGTCTCTCTCTTGCTGCTATATTCATGGGTGTCCTTGGAGAGGGAGCACGAGGTACCATCAAGCTCTCCATGCCCTTAAAGAAAGACGGGCACCACAAGGGGTACAATGTTTTATCTTCCAATCCAACTCCATTTTGATTTAGCTCCTTTCCCTTTCACTATCTCCCACTCACGTTCTGATAGTTTGTATTGCCCTTAACAAGCTTTTCATGTAAATATCCAATTGGCTACAGTTAAAAACAAAAAGAAAGTCACGGTGGTTTGGTGATGGGAAGAAACTGTATGCAAGAGCACTTATGAATATCTAATGAAAAGAAAGCAGATCTAAAATATCTAGTTAGCTATGAAATAACTCCACAGAGGCTGGTATCCCTTCACCAAGTCACCCTTTATTTACGGATGCATGGTACTTGACACTGGTCAGGCTTCCTCAGAGCCAGCTCTCAGAATGAACAAAACTTCTGACTCTCCTGTTTATTTCTGTCAGCCAGGGTTCCCTGACTGGACCGGATTAACAACCCCAATTAGGGAACTCACATTCTGTGACATCCACCTGGGTGACCTGGTTACAATCATTACAGGCTTCATGGGTGATTTACCCTAACCCTAACAAAGGTGACATTTAACAGTCAAAAACAAAAAAAAAGTCATGGTGATTTTCTGGTGGGAAAACAACTGTGCAATAGTAAGAGCACTTCTGAAGTATTAAAAATAGCAGACCAGGGACGGATCTGCAGAATTGTCTGTCCTGGGCAAGAACTAGCCTTTGTAAGCCATGATGAATAGCTCTATTTTGGTATTCATCAATAAATAAGGCTCCCTTTTCAGTCAGGTTTCCTGAGTTATTGTATTAGCAAAGAGCATCAAAAAAAGTTTTGGACAGCCTTGCCTTTCAATGAACCCAATTAGACTATGACAGGGAAATATTAAAAATGCCGCTGTTTGGAAAACTGGAAACTTACGATGTGGATGTGGAGGATTGATCCCAATACTCAAAGGAACGCGATACTTTGGTCAGGCAGATGGGATAGGAGGAAATCACTGACAGAAAGTTATTCTCCTGATCGCTTGTGGGGGCTGGATTTGCAGTCTCACAAAGAGATTAAGCTACCCAGCAACTCTGGAATCAAAATCTTTGATAGACTGATAGATATAGTAACATGACCCCAAACCATCTGTTCTATTGCAGTGTTACAGGTTTAGCATGGCAAATAGACTTCCTGAGGAACCAGTTACTGAATTCTTGATGAGATTGCAGAAATTGGCAGAACACTGAGTACAGGTCAGCACTTAGGGCAACATTAAGGGATTGCTTAGCTTGTGGAATTAATAATATTGTGACTCATAGAAAGCTACTGCCTGATCCAGATCTGGACCTCCAGAAAATCATAGAACTGCCCTTTCCTGTGGAAACATGGAAAAAGAGGCTCAGGAGATATGGTGGGTGATAGGCAGTAGAGTCTTCAACCTTGGGTGACCCTTGAACTGCAGAGCCAAGTCCCCTGCGGATAATATTTGTAGCTCCTGTTTGTTGCCAAGGAAGGGTGATTGCAGTCAGAGGCCGCAAGAATCCAGGTTGGGAAGTTTTTTCCAGAATATAGTGAGGAGCAAAAATATTCATGCCACATTTATGGTCATAGAGTTTGTCCCAAATGAGATGACTGAAACACGCGAAGTGCATACCACCCAGGCCAAAGGGTGAAGCCACTTCAAGACAGGGCTTTGCAAATAAATCAGCCCGAGGATGAAGAATTCATATAGCCAAATTTCATCATTGCTCCCAAAGTGGCCCTAATTAAGATAAAACTTCAGGTAAATGGCCACTTCCTAGACATAGTGGCAGGCGCAGGTGCTGCTGTATTTATTGATAGAAAAAAAGTATTTAGGTAACTTCATTGGGCCACCTTGCCTTAAAGCCTGTGAGACTTCAAGACCACATTTGTCAGACACACTAGGAAGCCCTTACATACTCTTGGGACCATTGTAACCCCAATTAAACATGGACCACAGACAGTTCAACTCCTCTAATGGTGGTACAAGGGCCAGGTCCAAATCTTTTGAGAAGGGATTGGCCACAGAAAATCTGTGTGGATTGGTAACATGGGTTTAAAATGGATACGGATGATCTGTATGAATTCCAGGATTTTGACCCACTGTCACTGAAGGAATGGCGATATATTTCCAAGTCAGGATTGTGAGTGGCTTAGAGGGGAACATAGAACATACAACAGGCCCTCGATGTTGTGCTGTCCTTTCACCCTACTCTAAGATCAGATTAACCTATATACTCTTCATTGTACATCTTCCATCTGCCTATCAAAGAGTTGCTTAAATGCCCCTAATGTATCTCACTCTACCACCACTGCTGGCAGTGCATTCCACACACCCACCACTCTCTGCGTAAAGAACCTACCTCTGACATTTCCCCCACCCTTCCTCAAATCACCTTAAAATTATACCCCTCATGATAGACATTTCCACCATGGGAAAAAGTCTCTGGCTATCCACTCTACCTATGCCCCTCATCATCTTGTATATCTCTATCAAGTCACCTCTCATCCTTCTTTGCTCCAATGAGAAAAGTCCTAGCTCCCTCTTTCTTCATAAGACATGCTCTCCATTCCAGACAGCATCCAGGTAAATCTCCTCTGCACCCCCCCCCCCAAAGCATCCACATCATTTCTGTAATAAGGTGACCAGAACTGAACATAATATTCCAAGTGTGGTCTAACCAGGGCTCTATAGAGTTGTAGCATAACCTGACAGCTCTTAAACTCAATCCCCCTACTAATGAAAGCCAACATACCATACACCTTCTTAACAACCCTATCAAATTGGGTGGCATCTTTGAGGGATCTATCCACATGGACTCCAAGATCCCTTTGTTCCTTTACACTGCCAAGGATCCTGCCTTTAACCCTGTATTCTGCATTCAAATTCAACCTTCCAAAGTGAATCACATCATACTTTGCCAGGTTGAACTCCATCTGCCACTTATCAGCCCAATTCTGCATCCTGTCAATGTCCCGTTGTAATCTACAGCAGCCTTCCACACTATCCATAACTCCACCAACTTTCATGTCATCAGCAAACTTACTAACCCACCTTTCCACTTCCTCACCCAAGTCAGTTATACAAATCACAAAGAGCAGAGGTCCCAGAACTGATCCCTGCGGAACACCATTGGTCACCAAGCTCCAGGCTGAAATTTTCCAGCTACCATCCCCCTCTGTCTTCTATGGGCCAGCCAATTCTGTATTCAGACAGCTAGATCTCCCTGTATCCTATTCCTGCTTACTGTCTGAATGTGCCTACCATGGGGACCATATCAAACACCTTTCTAAAATCCATGTACACCACATCCACTGCTCTACCTTTATCAATGTGTTTTGTCACATTCTCAAAGAATTCAAAAAAGGTTTGTGAGGCATGACCTGCCCCTTACAAAGCCTTGCTGACTATCTCTAATCAAACAATGATTTTCCAAGTAATCATAAATCCTGTCTCTCAGAATCATTTCCAATACTTTGCCCACCATAGATGTAAGACTGACATGAAAGTTGGTGGAGTTATGAATAGTGTGGAAGGCTGCTGTAGGTTACAACGGGACATTGACAGGATGCAGAATTGGGCTGATAAGTGGCAGATGGAGTTCAACCTGGCAAAGTATGAAGTGATTCCCAGGATTATCCCTATTCCCTTTCTTTAACAAGGGAATAACATTTGCCACCCTCTAATCATCTGGCACGACTCCAGTAGACAGTGAGGATGTGAAGGCCATCGCCAAAGGCATGGCACCCTTTAGTAACCTATGGTTTTTCCCGTCTGGCCCAGGGGATTTATGTATTGTTACGTCTTGAAAAGTTTTCAGCACATCCTCCATCTTGACATCAACCTGTTCAAACATATCAGCCTGTTTCACGCTGTCCTCAGAAATGTCAAGGTACTTCTCAGTAGTGAATACTGAAGCAAAGTATTCATTAAGGACCTCCCTACATCCTCTGACTGCAGGTGCAAGTTCCCTCCACTATCCCTGATCAGCCTTGCCATCACTCTGGCCATCCTCTTGTTCCTCACATAAGTGTAAAATGCCTTAGGAATTTACTTAATCCTATCTGCTAAAGCTTTCTCATGTCCCCCTCTAGTGCTCCTAAGTCCATTCTTCAGTTCCTTCCTGGCTACCATGTAGCCCTCTAAAGTCCTGTCTGATCCTTGATTCCTCAACCTTAAGTAAGCTTCTTTCTTTCTCTTGACTAGATGCTCCACATCCCTTGTCACCCAATCTAACTGTGGTTAGATTGTCTCATATTGGCGATGGTCATAGCCTGGCATTGTGTGGAGCAAATCAAACTTGCCACTTGCCAGCCCAAGCCTGGATATTATCCAGATGTTGTTGCGTTTGAACACAGACTGCTTCAGTTTGAGGAATCTCAAATGGTGCTGAACATTATGCAATCAGCCTACTTCTGACCTTATGATGAAGGCAAGGTCATTGATGAAGCAGCTGAAGATGGTTGGGCCTCGAACACTACCCTGAGCAACTCCTGCAGAGATGTTCTGGAGCTGGGATGACTGACCTCCAACAACCATGACCATCTACCTATGTGTTAGGCATGACCCCAACCACTGGAGAGTTTGCCCAATAATATCAATTGATTTCAGTTTTACCAGGGCTCGTGATGCCACTCTTGGTTGAATACAACCTTGATGTCAAGGGCTGTCACTCTCGGCTCACCTCTTGAATTCAGTTCTTTTGTCCATGTTTGAACCAAGGTTACAATGAAATCAGGAACTGAGTGGCCCTGGTGGAACCCAAATTGGGTGTCACTGAGCAGGTGCTACTTGGCAGCACAGTTAATAACATCTTCCATCACTTTACTGATGATTGAGAGTAGACTGCTAATTGTCTGGGTTGGATTTGTCCTGCTTTTTATGCACAGGCGATACCTATGTGACAATGAGCGGCTGCTCCTTCAGCAAGGTTATACTGTCCTTGGTTTTTTTTTTAAGAGGGGTCATAAAGGCAGAGGTTCTGATACGTCTGGGTTTGAAGAAGTTTTTACATTTAAAAAATCACTTTCTCAATGAAAAGGGGAGTGGCCAGTTTCTCCCAGCTCAGCATTTTTCAGACTTGGTTTGGCTTTAGCAGTCTGACTGTTTTGCAACTGCTGGTCAAGTCTTAGCTGGGAACCCAGAGAAGCTGCTGGACCCAGTTCCATGTTTCATGTTGATCCTGCAATCTCGCTCCTGTAAGAACCTGTGTTTGATATTACTTCTTTTGCTAGGGGGAGTTTATGGAATGTTGTAAGTATTTGAATCCACGTCATTAACTTGTGATAGATTCGACTGAGTTTTCAGATAAGTTATGTTATTCTATATTCTCTTCTGTTTTGTTTGTGTATAAATAAATTCTGTTTAGTTTAAAACCAAGTTGTTGGGCCAGCTGCATCACTCCTTAAATACCCCCTTTCATCTGCTTAAAACAATGAGAAAGCTTAGGGTCTGGGCTACCTTCTTGAAATGTTTTGAGGGTGTCTGGCCTAGTCCATCACATCTGGTCAATTTTCCACACTGTTGGGAAGGTGCCGATGTTGTAACTGTACTGGAACAGCTTGGCTAGGGGAGTGGCAAGTTCTGCAGCACCAATCTTCAGTAAATGGTGGATCACAAAGACATTCCTAAGGAAGAGTTGAAACTCTATACCTCAAAGGATCAGGATTGAGAATAGAAAATTACATTATCTTGTGGAGAGCTTGGTCAGTTGTCCTACATCCAAGCTAGTGACCAATACTTCAAGAATGATACAAATGCCACCAAGGAATTTCTAAAATGAAAATGCTCACATGAATTTATATTTGGTGCCCTTGCATAGGCTTGGATATTGAAAACCTGGTCAAGTGGTGCAAAACGTGCCAGGAAAACCAGAAGGCCACACCAGCAGCCTCAATGCAACCATGTAAAGGCCAAGGAGAACCCTGGGTGTGAGTACAAGCAGATTTTGCAGTGCTATTTATGTGCCCTACATTCTTAATTCTTATCAATATCTTTTGAAATGGTTCGATGTGCACCAAAATGGCCTCTAATACCTCTTACAACTCCATGGAAAAACTCCACCAATCCTTTAGTACATATGGTATACCTGCGGTCCTTGGAACAGACGATTGGACCCCATTTATCAGTGGGGGGTTTCAAACATTTACGATGATAAAAAGGCTAAGGTACATCCACATTCATCCTACTACCAATCTTCAAACAGTCTGAGAGGTTGGTCCAGGTATTCAAAAATAGCATGAGAAAGCAACTACAGGGTCTTTGGAAATCTCACATTCAACAACCAAATATATGAACAAATCAACGGCACACCCATGGGCTCACCTACCTCTGGACTCATAGCAGAAGCTGTAATGCAAAGATTAGAACAAACAGTCCTACCACAAATTCAACCCAAACTCTGGGTCAGATATGTAGAGGACACCTTTGTAATCATTAAAAACACAGAAATAGAAAACACACACTGGATCATCAACGCCACACTCACAGGAATCAGATTCACTAGAGAGGAAGAAAAGGACAACCAACTCCCATTCCTAGACGTGATGGTACAGAGAACACCGAACGGAGAATTCACCACAAAGGTATACAGGAAAGCTACACACACAGACCAGGTCCTGAACTGTGATAGCAACCACCCCAACACACACAAAAGAAGTTGCATCAAGACACGTTCTTTGGCCACAACATACTGCAGCACACCAGAATTGCAAAAGGAGGAAGAAGAACACCTCTACAACGTATTCGCCAAAAACGGATACCCCCGCAATTTCATCAACAGATGCCTAAGGGAAAGACAATGGAATGAGGATATGCCACAACCCAAAGGACTAGCCACTTTACCATACATCAAGAACATTTCTGAACTGACAGCCCGACTACTACGACCACTAGGACTCATAACAGCACACAAACCAACAGCCACTCTCAGACAACTCACCAGGACAAAGGACCCGATACCCAGCATGAGCAAAACCAACGTAGTGTACAAACTCCCATGCAAGGACTGCACAAGACACTACATAGGACAAACAGGAAGACAGCTAGCGATCCGTATCCATGAACACCAACGAGCCACGAAACGACACAACCAGCTATCCTTAGTAGCCACACATGCAGATGACAAGCAACATGAGTTTGACTGGGACAACACTACTATTATAGGACAAGCCAAACAGAACAGCCAGGGAATTCCTCGCGGCATGGCACTCATCCACAGATTCTATCAACAAACACATCGACCTGGACCCAATATTCCGGCCACTGCAGCGGACAGCTGGAACTGACAACCGGAAACGGCAGAGACAAACCACTATAAATGCCGGAGGAAACATCACAGAAGCGCTTCACAGGAGGCTCCCAAGCACTGAGGATGTCACCTAGACAGGGGACGAAACGTCTGCAACACAAATTCCCAGCTCAGCGAACAGAACCACAACAATCCTACATGTTTCCTTTTCAAATATAGGCCAATATCACATGTGACAACAGAAGTAGCCTTGGCAAAACTATTGATTGGCTGACACTTTAAGATTAGGCTTAGTCTTACTTTCCCAAACTCAGGCAGCCAGATTGAATTTATTAAAACAAAAAGCCCAAAAAAGGCACCATGACCAGACCTGGATAACAACAGGAATTGGGCCATGGGCACAGTGACGCTAGAGGCTGCATCGTCAAAGAAGCAAGTGGTAATTCTCAGACTTGGAGGGATTTGATAACAACATTTAAAAAGCCCATGGAGAATCACTAACCCATCTCCTCATATAGCTCGTTGAGTATGAGTTTTCTTGATAACAGCCGATAGCCTGCCCAGTTGGAACTCAGCACTCGAGTCCTTTATAAAGCAGACACAGCTACCCTTCCAATTCTATTTTGGTTTCTGACTTTCCTGCGCTTCTTCCTCTCCCTCAATTGTGATGGCTTACGTTGTCCAAAAAGGGGTTTGCATGTAAATATCTCATTGGGTAATCTGGTGATTTACTGGTGTTGCTTAGTAGTTAAAAACAAATCATGGTGATTTGGTGATGGGGAAAACATGTTCAGTTGTGTGTGATAGTATTTTTGGATATAAAAATATAAAGCAGACACAGGGCTGATGTGCAGAAGCAAATTACTGCTGATGCTGGAATTTGTTCTGAAAACAACATATACTGGAGATCACAGTGGGTCAGGCAGCATCCATGGAGAGACAGTAAGCTAACGTTTTGAGTCTAGGTAATTCTTTTTCGGAGCTGAAGTGCTGTGAAGGGGGTAGCATTTATGCTAGACTTGAGGTGGGGGGCTTGGTGAGTTAGAGAGTGCTGGGGGAGAAAAGATCTTGATAGCTCAGATTTAGTGAACAGAATGTGAGAATGGCAGAATAATGGTATGTTTAACTACCAGATTTGAAAGAACAGACAATCCCATTGGAGTGGATGGAGGAGAGAGGAGGGTGACAGGAAATCTAACAAGTAAAGCTAAAAGAAAGGGAAGGAATGGGAGTTAGTTCACAGTTTGAAGGTGTTGAATTAAATATTAAGTCCAGAAGGCTATAAGGTGCCTTCTCTGAAGATGAGATGTTGTTCCTCCAGTTTGCGATGTGATTCACTGGAATCTGATGAGGAATCATCTCAACTTGAAATGTTAGCTTGCTGTCTCTCTCTCTCTCTCTGTGGATGCTACCTGACTTGCTGTGGTGTAGCTCTCTAGGGTAGAGGATTCCAAAGTTCCGTAACCCTCTGAGTGAAACATTTTCTCTTCATCTCAATCTTATTATTTTTAAAATTGTGTCCTCTGGCTCTAGACTTCCATACCAAGGGAAACAGTTTACTTGCAGCTAGCCTGTCTATCCCTTGAAATATTTTTGTTGGTTTCAATGAGATCACATCTCAGTCTCCAAAAAGAATGCAGAGAATACAGGCTCAGTTTATGAAATCTCTCTTCATCAGATAGTCCTGCCATCCCAAGAATACATCTAGTGAATATTGTTACACTTCCATTATGGCAATAATAACCTTCCTATGGTAAGGCAACCAAAACTCAAATGGAATGGGTGGCAGAGTGGCTTAGTAGTTAGCAATATTGTCTCACAAAACCAAGGACGGGGGCTCGATTCCACCCTCAGGTGACCATCTGTATGGAAGTTGCACGTTCTCCGTCTCTGGGTGGTCTGGTTTTCTCCCACGATCCAAAAATGTGCAGGCTAGGTGGATTAGCTATGGAAAATGCAGGATTACAGGGATAGGGTAATGGAGGGTAGGTTTGGGTGGGGCAGTGTGGATTTGATGGACCCACTGGCCTGCATAGACACCGTAGGGATTCTATGAAAACTGTACCCTTCGCTCTCATTCTCTGTTCTTTCTTTTGAAGCCAGCATGCAATCCATTCTGCCAAACTTCAGTAAGGCGTTCAACAACGTTCCCCATGGGAGACTGGTTAGCAAGGTTAGATCTCATGGACTAAAGGAAGTACTAGCCATTTGGATACAGAACTGGCTTGAAGGTAGAAGACAGAGAGTGGTGGTAGAGGGTTGTTTTTCAGACTGGAGGCCTGTGAACAGTGGAGTGCAACAAAGATAGGTGCTGGGTTCACTACTTTTTGTCATTTATATAAATGATTTGGATGCGAGCATTAGAGGTATAGTTAGTAAGATTGCAGATGACACCAAAAATTGGAGGTTAGTTGACAGCGAAGAAGGTTACCTCAGATTACAACGGGATCATGATCAGATGGGTCAATAGGCTGAGAAGTGGCAGATGGAGTTTAATTTAAATAAATGTGAGGTGCTGCATTTTGGGAAAGCAAATCTTAGCAGGACTTATACACTTAATGGTGTAAGGTTTGTGAAGGTTTGTAGCTCAGGTTGAGGTTTAGGGTGTAGGTTTGCTGGCTGAGCTGTAGGATTGATATCCAGACCTACATTACCTGGCTCAGTAACATCATCAGTGGCGACCTCCAAGTGAAACGAAGCTGTTGTCTCCTGCTTTCTATTTATATCTTTCTCCTGGATGGGGTTCCTGTGGTTTGTGGTGATGTCATTTCCTGTTCGTTTTCTGAGGGGTTGATAGATGGCATCTAGATCTATGCGTTTGTTTATGGCGTTGTGGTTGGAGTGCCAGGCCTCTAGGAATTCTCTGGCATGCCTTTGCTTAGCCTGTCCCAAGATAGATGTGTTGTCCCAGTTGAAATGGTGGGGTTTTTTTCATCCGTGTGTAGGGTTACGAGGGAGAAAGGGTCATGTCATTTTGTGGCTAGCTGGTGTTCGTGTATCCTGGTGGCTAACTTTCTTCCTGTTTGTCCTACGTAGTCCTTGCATGGAATTTTGTAGATTGCCAAGGACTGCCACAAACACTATGTAGGGCACAGAGGGTAGTATGTGTATGGAATGAGCTGCCAGAGGAAGTGGTGGAGGCTGGTAAAATTGCAACATTTAAAAGACATCTAGATGGTATATGAATAGGAAGTGTTTGGAGGGATATGGGCCGGGTGCTGGCAGGTGGGACTAGATTAGATTAGGATATTTGTTCGCATGGACAAGTTGGACTGAAAGGTATGTTTCCGTGCTGTACATCTCTGTGACTCTATGACTAGTCTTCTGACTCCATACCCTCTAACCTTATTTATTGGTTTATTATGGCAACAGTCCATCGAACTGACATTTTGGAAAACTGCCCACAGTTCAGTATCAGTAAAATATTAACCAGTGGAGCCATGCCAGATGGACTTTAATTAGGTACAATGTACAATATCACAATAAGAAATAAAATTGGGCAATTGTTTATTCCTTCTTGGAATGTGTGTAAAGCTTGCATTTACTGGCCATCCCTAAAATGTCTGAACAGATTGTAGCTTTCTTCTCATGAAAAGTGACAACTGAGAGGAGATCTATTCAAGGTCTTTGAACATTTTGAGAAGATTCAAAAAGGGGTAGAAACGGAGAAGATAGTGGTTTCAAGTAGCTGACACAGCTTCAATAGACTAAATAGCCTTATTCTGTACATTAGATTCTATGAGGATAAGATGTTTCCACTTCTGGGGGAGATCAGCCATGAGCCCATTGAATGGTGGAACAGGTTTGAGAGGCTGGATGGCTTACTCCTGTTCCAAACTTCCTAGACCAAAACTGGATGACAAATTTAAAATAATCACTCATAAAAACAATGTGGAACTCAAAGACAAACTCTTTCACCCAGGATAGTGAAATTGTGGAACTTAGTATGACAAATAATGGTGGTAAATGGTGTTGATCCATTTCAGGAAAACAACTAGATCAGGGTGTGAAAAAGGGATGAAATGAAAACATTTATTGGGAGGACCAATGAGAGCATGAATACCTGAACAGATCTGTTGAGTTGAATGGCCTGTTCATCGGCTGTGAAGTTCAATACCATTTTATGTTGTTGCTCTAACAGAGTATTGTCCAACTGAGTGGTTAATTCAGAGGGAAATCCAAATGGGACATTTGGCATATCAGACAAAGAAGGAAACTTTTCACCCATAAAGAACTTTTGTGAATTAATTGGTTTTACCATGAAAAAGACCCATGACAGCAGGGGTAAGAGGACCAGACAATGCTGCCTGAGAGCTTGATACCCCAGAATTTCAACTTGTGATCCCCAATTTAGAAGCTGTATTCCATGCACATCCCGGAGGTATGTTCCAACACATCTTCCCAATTTGGATGCACACAGAGTCATAGAGATATACAGCATGCTGACGAGATCGTCTAAATTAATCTAGTCCCATTCGCCAGCACTTGACCCATATCCCTCTAAACCCTTTGTATTCATATACCCATTCAAAAAGCTTTTAAATCTTGTAATTATACTAGCCTCCACCACTTCCCCTGGCAGCTCATTCCATACATGCATGAAGAGGTTGCCCCTTAGATGCCTTTTAAATCTTTCTCTTCTCACCTTAACCTATGCCCTCTAGTTCTGGACTCCCCCACTCCAAGGAAAAGACTTTGTCTATTCACCCTATCCATGCCCCTCATGATTTTATAAACCTCTATAAAGGTCACCCCTCAGCCCCCGACGCTCCAGGGAAAACAGCCCTAGCCTATTCAGCCTCTCCCTATAGCTCAACTCCCCCAGCCCTGGTAACATCCTCGTAAATCTTTTCTGAACCCTTCCAAGTTTCACAACATCCTCCTGATAGGAGGGAGGCCAGAATTGCAGGCAATATTGCAACAGTGGCCTAACCAATGTCCTGCACAGCCGCAACATGACCTCCCAACTCCTGTGCTCAATAGTCTGACCAAAAAAGGAAAGCATATCAAATGTATTGCAGAAGTAGCTAACCAATATCCTGTACAGCCGCAACATATCCATTAATCTTTAGTCAGCCATGATTTTATTGAATGGCAAAGCAGACTTAAGGGGTCAAAGCACTGCACCTGCTCTATGTTCATATGCCTTTGTCTCCCACCTCCTAAGCAATTCTGATCCAAACCACTATGTTGCACTTTTAATTTTGTAAATTATGTTCAATGTCATATCTGAATTTCATCCATTTCTTCTGCTTTTTAAACAAACGCTAGTATCATCAATATGTGGACGCTGACTGAAAGTTAGCCCTAAATATTTATCTGCTACACGGAGAGGCTGAATCCAAGGCTGGTCCTGAGATATCAAAGGGAGTGTGACTAATTGAAAACTCTTTCAAAAAGCCGACACAGATATGATTGCCTGTACAGCTTCTACCGTACTGTATCGTTCTATGTCAGTATTCCAACAAAATATAAATACAGGCTCAGAGAAGGCGTGCACTCATTTCTGGTGTTTGTGCTGCCAAGTTAAACAGCTGATTTGTTTTCAACAGTCAGTTTGCAGTAAATAGTTCCCTGCTTAAAAAAGCAGGAAGTTCAGAGTCTGGTCAATATCCATTATGCCGACTTTTATCAGAACTCCAGGTTTCTGAAAGACAATATTTTCTTTGTTTTATACTTTTAAACATTTTCTTGACACATATAGGCATATCACAGGTCAACTTAGTATTTCAGCCAATTTTCACAAATCATGCATGTAAAGAATGACAGTAAAAGAGAGACGTATATTGTGTTGTTCAATACAAGACATGAGTGTGTGCTGAGTTGTGTCCTGGTAGGCAGACATGGGCAGCATGGGGCAACATGGTGGTTAGCACTGCTGCCTCACATCACCAGGGATCTGGGTTCAGTTCCAGCCTCTGGAATCTGTTTGAGTGGAGTTTGCACATTCTCCCGGAGTTTGCATGAGTTTGCTCCATTTTTACCTCTAAGTCCTAATGTGCAGATTAGGTGGATTGGCACGGTTACAGTGATAGGGTAGGGGTGTGAGACCAGGTGGGATGTTCTTTGGAGAGTCAATATTGACTTGTTGGGCCAAATGGCCTGTTTCCACACTGGAGGAATTCTATGACAATATCTTCAGAAGAGTAAAGATAAAGATTAGCATTGGAATAGAATGGTACTGTGATTCACCTTGATAGAATACCTTGAAGAAACTTTTCTCTATAGGTTCCAATTAATTGGAATTTTTTGTTCTATACTAATCGAAATTTCTTGTGCTATATTAATCCAAGATATTTTCTCTATTTTGTTGGTGCTGAATTCAGCAATAGAAATGCCATTGAATGCCATAGATGTGAGTAGTCCCATTCCTATGATGTCCCAGACCAACTAGTATCCAATCATGTGTGCCTTAATGATGTATATCAGCTTCTTGACTAATGACTAAATCCATTTTAAAAAAGTTAGATGCTGAGGCACAACTGTGACCTACACTCAAACATTATGGATCCAGTACATTAGGAAGGAATCAACTTCCCACAGTTAGAGATTTCCAATTTAAAGTGCTGGTTTCTAGGTGAAAATTAAAAATTAATCATTACTTAGGAAATGTATCAACAAACTGTCCAAACTATCATAATTTTGAAAACGTCAATCAAATCTACCTTTTACCTTCTCGTCTCCAAGGAAAACTGTTTGATTTTCTGTAATCTATCTTCATAATTAAAGTTACTCATTCCTGAAACCTTTCTCATAAAACTCTTCTGCACTCCCTCCAATGTGTTCACATCTTTCCTAAAATGTGGTACTCAAATGTACACAATACACCAGCTGAGGTCAACAAGTATCTTATGTAGGTTGTGCATTACCTCATTGCTCTTGCACTCTGTGCTTCTGCTAGTAAAAATCTATGTGCTTCATTAATTTCTCTTCTACCGGATCTAAATGGCTGACCCTATATTCTGAGTCCATGAGTCCATTTCTAGATTCTCAAGCCCAAATATCTCAAAATAACAATGCCAAGACCCTTAAGAATTTTATGTATTTCAAATAAATCACACGTTAATTCTTCTAAGGAATGTAGGCCTAATCTACTCAGTCTCACCTGATAAGACAATCCTGTCATTTTAGGAGTCAATCTACAAGACCTTCATTGCTCTCTACCCTAGGGAAAGTATATCTAACATCTGGCAAGGTGACTAGAACTGTACACAATAATCTCAGTTGTAGCCTCACCAAGTATTTTAATTACCTACAATGTAATCAGTCTTATTTGCTCTAACACCTCAATGCCTTTGTAATATATCTACAATTCGATTTGCTGTCATAATTGCTTGCTGTTCCTTCATGGTAACTTTCTATTTGCTCTTTATTCCAGATGCTATAACTACTGTCAGGGATTTGAACTCAAGAGGGATGAGTTTATTGCAACCTGCAAGAGCAGGAAAAGTACTGTATGGGTGGAATGATTTAGACAGGAGCCATAACTTTGATTCTCCTGTGTTTAAGTCAGTGGTGTTTTTGTAATGTATTAAACATTACATCAGCCTGTTGTTAGCTTCTACTTGTAATGCACTTACATTTCATGAATATTAATTAGCATTAAACTTATTTCAATTACACTGTGTCTTCAAGATACAGTCAAAGAATCTTAAAGGGTTCCGAATCATGTTTGTTTGAAGCTGGTGCGAACCACTTGCCTTGGCATTGTTGTGTCTCAGTTCAATGTTTTTTTCTTGTTGAACTCCAAAGTACAAGTGAAGGAGTCACGGAAATTGCAACGTGCATCAAGGTTCAGGACTGGTAATAGCTAGGCAGAGGGGATAAGTGTTGAAAAGCTGGGGATCAGAGAATCTAGAGGGAGGAAGAAAAGAAGGAAGGGAGGAAGAAAAAAAAGGAAGAGAGGAAAGAGGATAGATTTTCAGTGGGGAAGCTGCAGAGGAGAGAAAGGCCAAGCGTCCTGGATCTGATGGTATTATGGATGGTTGATAAGATGGTTGCAGGCAGGGGAGATGAAATAAATTATGAATAAAGGATCTAAAGGTTGTTTTCTGTAAAGATTACGGTCCTGTCATTAAATTGAGAATGCTGGCTGGCAGGAGAGGTGAGTCACCATCGCAGGGGGTGTGCAGGATTTGTTAGGGGAGTACACCAGTGTGAAAGGTCTCATAGAAGAGGGCACAAGAGCAGATGGAAACATGAATCTTCTAGCTCAGCTAGCAAACCTACATCCAGAGCCTCAACCTGAGCTACAAATCTTCTCAAAACATGAAACAAATTAGGGAGGGTGGTGATTAGGGTCAGAGTGTGCATCTCAATGGGCACAAGGGGGCTAAGAAGACATATCAAAGTCTATGGTACCAGGGGAGATTGAAGGGATCCAGAGAAAAGACACAAGATTACGTTGGGTGGATCAATGGTGATGTGGACAAGCCTGAGATTGACGTGAGTAAGTTGGAAGACGCAGGAACAGGTTTAAAAGTTCACGTGCAGCATTTTGAGGAGCTCACAATAAATGATGCTTCACAATATGCTACTACATTGATTGAGATAAAGATGGATCATGTTGGGTGGGTGGAGTTATGGGCATGCACAATTGGCCAATTAACTCATTTAAACTCATTGATTAGTAAGGCTCTGGATGAGATTTGTGGAGTTGTGGCTGGTCAGAATGTAGCCATCTAACAAAAGAAAACACCAATGACAGGGACTGTTGCATCAATGGCATCTTTAACAAGAACCAACTCGAAACAGATGTCTGAGAGGTAATGTCAGATGTCTCAAGATGTCCTGGGGAAAATGGTGGCCAAGGAATATTGAATTGTGCATCAAGATGAGCACCTATGTGGTTTTTGTGGGCACCCTATGCCAGTGGTTCTCAGAGCTACTGATGAATCAAATGTTTTTGCCAATGGTTGCTTTCAGAGTACATTGGACAACATATCTCACTAGCTACCACATACAGGTACATAGAGGGGATGACTAGTGTCCTATTCTATTAATCCAATGATTTCATCCATTTCTCCACGGATAATGACAATTAGGTAGAGGGACCAACAGGTATCAGTGCCATCACTCAGTTCATAAAAGTGCAAGAGACCATTCACTAGCTGCACTCATGTTGGCCATTAGCATTCCCAGAGTAAAGGAAAGACTCTTTAGTATGGAGAGAAAGAGAAATTTCTTTAGCCAAAGAGTGGTGAATCTATGGAATGCCAGATGGCTATGAAGGCCAAGTCGTTGATTATATTTAAGACAGATAGAACAATTCTTGATTGCCAGAGGGATCAAAGATTATGGAGAGAAAGTGGGAAAATGGGGTTGAAAAACCTATCAGCTATGACTGAATGGCAGAACAGACTCAATGGGCAAAATGGACTAATTTCTGCTCTTATGGTCTATGGTATTTGAGGCTGTAGCTTAATTTGACAACTGTTTTCAAGTCATAAGATCTATCTACCGTGGAGATGGCGAATGCCAACATGTACACAAGGAGGAACATCATATAAGGAACATCCCCCCCCCGATGAATTTTGAGCCTAAGAGAAACATGGATACCAGAATAATGAACAGATTCAGATGGAATATCAGGGTCAACCTGGTCTCCTCAAGGGTTGCCAAATAACCAGGAATTAACATGACCACCATCCAAATCTTCCTGGGTTGTATACATAACCCTACCACTCTCTGTGTAGAGTTACCCTTAAACCAGTCTTCTTTCACCTAGAATAGAATGGCAAGCTAAATCTTTGTCACACATATCTGCTAATGAGTAATGATATCAAAAACATTTTCAGTAAGCTTGGACATCTGCCTATCATTGCCAATTATTTTGATCCAGGACCAATTTTAAAGCACTTAAGTGTAATTACACAGTTCTCAGTTATAACTGTTGAGAAATTTGAGCTAATCCCCTTCAGAGTCAACGGAAGGGAGGGACATCTGTGCTTGCATCTTAAGCCATGTCCTACAAACAGATTAGAAAGTGGAAAATCACATGAACACACAATAAAGAATGCATTAAAATGCAACACATCTTATTCAGCAATAATGCTAATGTCCCAATCTTCTCTGAAATGATTAAAACGTGCAAACATGGGGACAGGTTATGAATTTCACTTCTCAAAACTTAAAAGGAACACAGTCAGTCTGTTCTAAAAGCACTGTTGGATTGGAGAACTCTTTCAAGTGTTGCTGTTCATCTCAGGCCCCTTCTCTCCCAACTCCAAAGCTTCAACAGTTGCAATTATTGGAATTGACAAGGGAGTCAAAAGCATTTTTTTAAAACTTCATTCACAGGATATGGGTTTTAATGGCTGTCCAGCATATATTGTCCATTCCCAGTGGCCTTGAAAAGTACACAAGTTGGAAAGTAGAGGTGTTACAACAGGGCGATGAACCCTTCTGCTCATTAAACCAAACACACAGAAAAGCTCACGACGCCTCATAATCTGTTAAAGTATGATTGGCAGAGAACTCCCAACTGCCACTATTTAAAAAAAACCCATCAGTTTATTCTTTAACTCCAGAAGTGAACATTAAACAACAACTATTTACAACTCTAAGCCTCTTTTCTCTTAAAGGTTTGTGATCTACCTCCCACTCTATAACAATATTGTTCCAATAAAAGCCTCTATTAAAATTACATCAACTTAATATTCAAAACCAGACAGCAACAGTCATCTCTGGTGTCCTCCTTCCTCTGGCTATAGATATCTCCAAATCATCTTCAGTCTTTTGCTGCAAAGGTGCTTTATATGAGAAAGGTACCTTTGCTAGAGAGTGTTTTGCTAGCAGTTACTCTGACAATGGTAGTTGATCATGCTCTCTGGCTAACTCGTCAAAATACCTGCTTCTTTATACCCCAAACATTAGATCGTCTCATTGGCTTAAGGTTGACAAAAACAAATTCAAATTTGATTGGGTTTTAGTATCAGGGGCAAAATTTAAACAGATTGGCTAAATTCAAACTGTTGCAAAAACAGCCAAATGTTACATATTTTCAGTTTTCCAGTACCCCAGACTGCCAGTCAGTCACATGACAAGTACTTGCAAGCTCAGTGCAAAATAGCTTTCACTCACTCTTAAAAGGTACAGTACACACCTTCAACTTTATAACAGATCACAATCAGAACAGCTATGATCTTTTCAAGTTATGGACCTGACTCAAGGGCTGAACAGCCCACTCCTGCTCCCAATTGGTATATTTGTCTACAACTAAATTATTGAACTGCTTGTCCAACACCCAGCAGTGCAGGTGAAAATGTTTCCTCCAGCTAAATGTTGGGAAGACTTCTATCTGTACAACAAATGCCATTCTTTCACCACTAATTCCATTCATTTCTTTGGCAACTGTTAAAGGCTGAAACAGACATTTTCACAAACTTATATTCATCCCTGAAATGAACTTCTGACCACATATCTGCAGCATTATAAAGATCACCCACTTTCATCCCTGTAACTGCCTGGTTTAAGTTATCTGCTGCTGAAACCCTTATTCACCCCTTTGTTACCTCCAGATTTTACTGTTGTAGTGCTCACATTCCAGCTCTCCCATATTCTGCCCTCCATAAAATGAAGGTAATGTAAAACTCTGTTACCCATGTCTTAACTCACACTTCATCCTATTACTCCTTCCCTGCTCATGCTTTCCGACCTTCATTGCCTCACCTGAGCCAATGTCTCAAATGTAAATTTTGTCAGCCTTGTTTTCAAGGGTCCCCGTCCCCGTCCCCCATCCCCCTCCCCCGTCCCCCATCCCCCTCCCCCGTACCCCCGTCCCCCCGTCCCCCCGTCCCCCATCCCCCTCCCCCGTCCCCCCGTCCCCCATCCCCCTCCCCCGTCCCCCCGTCCCCCGTCCCCCCGTCCCCCGTCCCCCCGTCCCCCCGTCCCCCGTCCCCCCGTCCCCCATCCCCCTCCCCCGTCCCCCCGTCCCCCGTCCCCCCGTCCCCCGTCCCCCCGTCCCCCCGTCCCCCGTCCCCCCGTCCCCCCGTCCCCACCCCCACCGTCCCCCCGTCCCCACCCCCACCGTCCCCCCGTCCCCCCGTCCCCACCCCCACCGTCCCCCCGTCCCCACCCCCACCGTCCCCCCGTCCCCACCCCCACCGTCCCCCCGTCCCCACCCCCACCGTCCCCCCCCCCACCGTCCCCCCGTCCCCACCCCCACCATCACCATCACCATCACCATCACCATCACCATCACCATCACCATCTCCATGATCTTCTCTAATCTTTTGTGATATCTATCCTCTCCCTTCTTGAGCATCCTGATTTTAAACCCCCACCATTAGCAGCCATGTTTTTAGCTGCCTGACCTCTAAACTCTGAAATTTCCTCCTCAAAACTCTCCAGTTCAATATTTCTCTTTCATACTTTAATGTAATTCTATGTCTCTGATCAAGCTTTTGGTCACCTCTTTTACTATCTCCTTGAGTATCATTGTAAAATCTTGTTTAATGATCACTCATGTGGAATTACTTGATTTATTCACATTAAGTGCATACAGGTTATTGTTGATCTGTTGTGAACTGCTGATCTGTCATTACCAGACCTATTAATCACAACATGTGAATGGGGACCAGCTGTGCCTGAAACATTTCAGTAAAGCAGTCACCAAGGAAGGCTGTGTTTCTTGTGAGTCAAGTCCAAATGAGGAACTTTCAGTTCCCTTTAAAAATTGCAAGACATGTACTTCAACTTTCATCATAAAACAATTAACCACAAGAATGCATACTACCTAACAACTGTAAAAACAAAACAATTCTTGACCCCCTACCCACAATGAGTTGTTTATTCTCACTTAATTTCCAGCTTTTGACTGATTAGCCATTTGCAGGGAGAAGCTGAATTTATCCCTTATCCCACGGAATACACAGATGCAAAGTCCCAACTGTCATTTAGAACTCAATGACTTAATAATGTCCTTTAGGGAAGGAAACATACCCAGACTGAATCTATATTTGACTCTTGTCCCAAAGAAAATTGGTTGATTCTTAACTACTTTTACAAGTAGCTAAATAATGGGCAATTAGAAAGAAACAAATGACTACTGAACTAACCGATCAGATACATATAAGCATCAAATTATTCCTAATCAACCCATTTAGAGAAGTTATTACATGCCTCTGGAACAGGTGAGATTGAAACCTTGACCTCCTGGCTTAGTGTTAGGGACACTACTACTGCACCATAAGTGTGCCTCCTTCAAATCAGGACATAACACTTTGTCCAATTAACCCAACAGTCTTTGTATTTAACATCTGGGACTAGTGTCAAAGTTAGGAAAGTTGTCCTAAAGGCTAGTCAAGCAGCAGTCCGGTATTGTGCTATGAAGACACTTCATAATTAATACTTCATTTGGGGAATTAAGTTTAGAAGGGTTTTTGGTAAATAGATTTATTTCAGGTTTTGTGGAGAAACCTGGATTGGTTTCTTCAAAATATATCATGAAAAGGTCTCAGTGGAAATTCGAGATTTTTTTTAACAAGGTTTCCTTGAAATCATTTGACTAGCGATAACATTTTGCTTTGCTGGATGCCCTGCTGGGGCTGTTCAAACATTTTGGCTTTTAGTTTGTCGGATTTTCAATTAAAGGGGAAAAGCTTAGAACATAGAACATTACAGCACAGTACAGGCCCTTCGGCCCTCGATGTTGTGCCGCCCTGTCATACTAATCTGAAGCCCATCCCACCTACACTATTCCATGTACGTCCATATGCCTGCCCAATGACAACTTAAATGCACTTAAATTTGGCGAATCTACTACCGTTGCAGGCAAAGCATTCCATACCCTTACTATTCTCTGAGTACAGAAACTACCTCTGACATCTGTCTTATACCTATCTCCCCTCATTTTAAAGTTGGGTCCCCTCGTGTTTGCCATTCCCAAACTTGGAAAAAGGCTCTCCCTGTCCACCCTATCTAACCCTCTGACTATCTTGTATGTCTCTATTAAGTCACCTCTCAACCTTCTTCTCTCTAATGAGAACAGCCTCAAGGCCCTCAGCCTTTCTTCGTAAGACATTCCTTCCATACCAGGCAACATCCTAGTAAATCTCCTCTGTACCCTTTCCAAAGCTTCTACATCCTTCTTATAATGCAGTGACCAGAACTGTACACAATACTCCCAAGTGTGGCCGTACCAGAGCTTTGTACAGCTGCAGCATAACGTCTTGGTTCTGGAACTCAATCCCTCTATTAATAAAGGCTAAAACACTGTATGCCTTCTTAACAACCCTGTCAATCTGGTGGCAACTTTCAGGGATCTGTGTACATGGACACCGAGATCTATCTGCTCATCTGCACTCCCAAGAATCTTACCATTAGCCCAGTACTTTGCATTCCAATTACTCCATCCAAAGTGTATCACCTCACACTTGTCCACATTAAACTCCATTCGCCACCTCTCAGCCCAGCTCTGCATCCTATCTATGTCTCTCTGCAATCTACTACATCCTTCGTCACTATCCAAAACTCCACCGACCTCCGCAAATTTACTAACCCACCCTCCTAAGCCCTCATCCAGGTCATCTATAAAAATGACGAACAGCAGTGGACCCAACACCGACCCTTGCGGACACCAAGATGGACATGTTCCATCAACTACAACCCTCTGTTTTCTTTCAGCAAGCCAATTACTGATCCAAACTGCTATGCCTCCCACAATCCCATTCCTCCGCATTTTGTATAATAGTCTACTGTGAGGAACCTTATCGAACGCCTTGCTGAAATCCATATACACCACATCAACTGGTTTACTCTCATCTACCTGTTTGGTCACTTTGTCAAAAAAGTCAATAAGATTTGTTAGGCACGACCTCCCCTTCACAAAATCGTGCTGACTGTCCCTGATTAGATTATTCTTTTCTAGATGGTTATAAATCCTATCTCTTATAACCTTTTCCAACACTTTACCAACAACAGAAGTGAGACTCACTGGTCTGTAATTACCAGGGTTGTCTCTACTACCCTTTTTGAACAAGGGAACCACATTTGCTATCCTCCAGTCCTCAGGCACTATTCCTGTAGACAATGATGATTTGAAGATCAATGCCAAAGGCTCAGCAATCTCTTCCCTTGCTTCCCAGAGGATTCTAGGATAAATCCCATCCGGCCCAGGGGACTTGTCTGTTTTCACACTCTGCAGTATTTCTAATACTTCTTCCTTGTGAACCTCAATCTCTTCTAGTCTAGATGCAAGTATCTTTGTATCTTCCTCGCCAACATTTTCATTTTCTATTGTGAACACTGTCGAAAAATATTTATTTAGTGCTTCCCCTATCTCCTCTGACTCCACACACAACTTCCCACTTGATTGGTCCTAATTTAACTCTAGTCATTCTTTTATTCCTGACATACCTATGGAAAGCCTTAGGGTTAACCCTGATCCGATCCGCCAACAACTTCTCATGTCTCCTCCTGGCTCTTCTGAGCTCTGTTTTTAGGACTTTCCTGACTTCCTTATAACCCTCAAACGCCCTAACTGAGTTTTCACATTTTGTCCTAACATAAGCCTTCTTCTTCTTCTTGACCAGGGATTCCACTTCCTTAGTAAACCACGGCTCATGCGTTCCTCCCTGCCTGACAGGTACATACTTATCTAGGACACACAGGAGCTTTTCCTTGAATAAGCTCCACATTTTTAATGGTCTCATCCCCTGCAGTTTCCTTCCCCATTCTACGCTTCCTAAATCTTTCCTAATTGCATCGCAATTTCCCTTCCCCCAGCTGTAACTCTTGCTCGGTGGAGTATACCTATCCCTTTCCATCACTAAAGTAAACCTGACAGAATTGTGATCACTGTCTCCAAAGTGCTCACCTACTTCCAAATCTAACACTTGGCCAGGCTCGTTACCCAGTACTAAATCTAAAGTGGCTTCGCCCCTTGTAGGCCTGTCTACATACTGTGTCAGGAAGCTCTCCTGCACACACTGGACAAAAACTGACCCATCTATAGTGCTCGTACTGTAGTGATCCCAGTCAATATTTGGATAGTTGAAGTCCCCCATGACAACTACCCTGCCTCTCTCACTCCTATCGAGAATCATCTTTGCTCGTGAGGAAAGATCTAATTTCTCCTGCTTCTGAAAAGACCCTCGTGTCCAGTTCAGGTTAAAATCTATTTGTTCTTTTAGAAGAGTGACTAAAAAATGTATTTCCTAGGTAAGCTGTACCTGCCAAGACTTTGGAGACAAGTACATATGATTGGTGACCTGTCCAAAAGTATCAGAGTGCTGGACCAAAAGACGAGGTGAACATTCCAAACCTGATCATTTTTGTCAAGGACGAAAACCATTGGCCTGTATTTTCTTGAAAGAAGTGTCAACCTCTGCATAGAACATAAGGACAGGATGAGGCCATTCAGCCCCTCAAGCCTGTTCTGCCATTCAATGAGATCAAAGCTGATCTTGGTCTAACTCATATACATGACTTGTGTTTGGCTCATATTCCTTAAAACTTCGGTTTAACAAAAAAAAACTATCTCAAATTTAAAATTAATAACCGATTGAGCATTAATTACTGCTTGTGGAAGACAGTGTCAAATCTCTAGCACCTTTTGTGGAAATTTATTTTGCATCCTTCATCTAGTGTCTTTGAACGAATGTATTTGTGAGTGTGTTATGGGTTATTGAGAAGGATAAACTTTTTAATTTTCCACTATCCCAGGAGTTGTCACAAAAGTTAAAGATATAGTTAAAGTATTCAAGATCCCCAATGTAGGTCTGCAAAGGATTCTGGTTAATCGAAAACACTAACAAGGATTCTGTACTTAACAAGAACTGCTATTTGTTGCAAATAAATCAGTTTTAATCACAGGAAAACAACATATGAATTATCAACATTTAACTCTACTAATTGAAGCTCTAACTCTCTTCTTAAACTCCTACACACAAAGACAAATAAGCAAACATGGGTGTTATGGGTGCAGGAAAATCTCTGGGGAGACATAATTCAATAGCATCAGTCCACAGTGGCCCTTTTCCTTCTCAAGACCTTCTTTCCCCTGATTTCCTTATTTCCAGATTCTTTTCGTTCTTTGAGAAAGGCATGGGGCAGTTGGCACGCTAACTGTAAAGTATTTCAGTTTCTGAGTAGAGACAACAGCTTACAGCAAATGGTGAAAGAGAAGAATTGACTATCTTCCAGGTTACTTCTCTTAAGATAAGGAGAGAGACATTGATTTTTCTGCAGATTAGAAAATCTCTTCTATATATTGTAGACACAGAAGTGGTTCACCTGTCTAGGAGCAAATCAGAGAGTAGTTGGCATGTTGACGACTCCTGGCATCCACAACTACTCCCGATTTCATAAACCAAACAATGTATCACTGGACAAATATCACTTTAATAATACACTCACAGCGTGAAAAATCACACAATGGATTATAGTTCTTGTAAAAGTGCAGCAACTCCTTCTGCAGTCCTTTACCCATTTTATTTCAAAATCCAAAATTAAAAAAATTAAAATGCGGTTCCTTGTAGGAGATGAAACAGCATTTCAAAAATGTGTTTCATCACTGGATATATGACATAAACAACAAAGCATAAAACATTATTCTTTGTCCCCCCTCCGTCCAACACCCCTGCACAATCTTTCAGCATTTCTCAAAACTTTAACGTCTGCCATCATTTTACACTTAGAACAATGCACCTGCAATTGCATTATGCTTTCCAGAAGTGTTAATAGCCTGCACATTAAATGGTTGAAACAACAGACTCCATTTAAAAAATCTTGCATGTCAAGCTTTGAATTTTTTAATGAATGCCATTGGACTATGGTCTGTACAGATTCATGTTTCTTTGTTACAATGTTGAAAAATCAACAGGGAATTCTATTGGAGCATTCACTATTGCTATTCTTGGCAAAACTTGACCTGATCCTATGTAAGTTACTTTAAAAAAATTGCTTATGGAATGTGGACGTCACTGGCTAGCCTAGCATTTATTGCTTGTCCCTAAGTTGCCCAGAGAGCAATTAAGAATCAATCAATTACTATGGATCTAGAGTCACATATAGGCCAGGAGAAAGTGAGGACTGCAGATGCTGGAGACCAGAGCTTAAGAATGTGTTGCTGGAAAAGCGCAGCAGGTCAGGCAGCATCAAAGGAACAGGAGAATTGACGTTTCGGGCATAAGCCCTTCTTCAGGAATGAGGAGGGTGTGCCAAGCAGGCTAAGATAAAAGGTAGGGAGGAGGGACTTGGGGGAGGGGTGCTGGGAATACGATAGGTGGAAGGAGGTTATGGTGAGGGTGATAGGCCGGAGAGGGGGTGGGGCGGAGAGGTCGGGAAGAAGATTGCAGGTCAAGAAGGCAGTGCTGAGTCTGAGGGTTGGGACTGAGATAAGGTGGGGGGAGGGGAAATGAGAAAGCTGGAGAAATTTGCATTTATCCCTTGTGGTTGGAGGGTTCATAGGCGGAAGATGAGGCACTCTTATTCCAGGCGTCGTGTTGCCATGGTCTGGCGATGGAGGAGGCCAAGGACCTGCATGTCCTTGGTAGAGTGGGAGGGGGAGTCAAAGTGTTCAGCCAAGGGCTGGTTAGGTTGGTTGGTGCGGGTGTCCCAGAGGTGTTCTCTGAAACGTTCCGCAAGTCGGCGGCCTGTCTCCCCAATGTATAGGGGGCAACATCGGGTGCAGCGGATGCAGTAAATGATGTGTGTGGAGGTGAAGGTGAATTTGTGATGGATATGGAAGTATCTCTTGGGGCCTTGGAGGGAAGTGAGGGGGGAGGTGTGGGTGCAAGTTTTGCATTTCTTGCAGTTGCAGGGGAAGGTGCCGGGAGTGGAGGTTGGGTTGGTGGGGGGTGTGGACCTGACGAGGGAGTCGTGGAGGGAGTGGTCTTTCCGGAATGCTGATAGGGGTGGGGAGGGAAATATATGCTTGGTGGTGGGGTCTGTTTGGAGGTGGCGGAAATGACGGAGGATGATACGATGTATCCGGAGGTTGGTGGGGTGGAAGGTGAGGACCAGTGGGGTTCTGTCCTGGTGGCGATTGGAGGGGCGGGGTTCAAGGGCAGAGGAGCGGGAAGTGGAGGAGATGCGGTGGAGAGCATGGTTGACCACGTTGGAGGGGAAATTGCAGTCTTTGTAGAAGGAGGCCATCTGGGTTTTACGGTATTGGAATTGGTCCTCCTAGGAGCAGATGCGGCAAAGGCGAAGGAATTGGGAATATGGGATGGCGTTTTTACGGGGTCAGGGTGGGAGGAGGTGTAATCTAGGTAGCTGTGGGAGTCAGTCAGTTTATGGTAAATGTCCGTGTTGAGTCGGTCGCCCGAGATAGAAATGGAAAGGTCTAGGAAGGGGAGGGACGAGTCTGAGAAGGTCCAGGTAAATTTGAGGTCGGGGTGGAAGATGTTAGTAAAATGGATGAACTGTTCAACCTCCTCGTGGGAGTACGAGGTAGCGCCGATACAGTCATCGATGAAGCGGAGGAAAAGGTGGGGGGTGGTGCCAGTAGCTGCAGAAGATGGACTGTTCCACATATCCTACGAAGAGGCAGGCATAGCTGGGGCCCATGCAGGTGCCCATGGCTACTCCTTTGGTTTGGAGGAAGTGGGAGGATTGGAAAGAGAAGTTGTTCAGAGTGAGGACTAGTTCAGTCAGTCGAAGGAGGGTGTCAGTGGAAGGGTACTGGTTGGTATGGTGGGAAAGGAAGAAGTGGAGGGCTTTGAGGCCTTCGTGATGGGGGATGGAGGTGTATAGGGACTGGATGTCCATGGTGAAGATAAGGCGTTGGGGGCCGAGTAAGCGAAAATCATGGAGGAGGCGGAGGGCGTGGGTGGTGTCCCGAATGTAGGTGGGGAGTTCTTGGACTAAGGGGGACAGGACCATGTCAAGGTATGCAGAAATGACTTCGGTGGGGCAGGAGCAGGCTGAGGAGAAAGTGAGGACTGCAGACGCTGGAGATCAAAGCTGAAAATGTGTTGCTGGAAAAGCGCAGCAGGTCAGGCAGCATCCAAGGAGCAGGAGAATCGATGTTTCGTGCATGAGCTTGAAGAAGGGCTCATGTCCAAAACGTCGATTCTCCTGCTCCTTGGATGCTGCCTGATCTGCTACGCTTTTCCAGCAACACATTTTCAGCCCAGGAGCAGGCTGAGACAATGGGTCAGCCGGGGCAGTCAGGTTTGTGGATTTTGAGCAGGAGTTAGAAACGGGCGGTGCGGGGTTGTGGGACGATGAGGTTGGAGGCGGTGGATGGGAGATCCCCTGAGATGATGAGGTTATGGATGGTCTGGGAGATGATGGTTTGCTGGTGGGAGGTGGGGTCATGGTCAAGGGGGCGGTCGGAAGAGGTGTCCGCGAGCTGGCGTTTAGCCTCAGCAATATAAAGATCGGTGTGCCAAACTACCACTGCGCCTCCCTTGTCTGCCGGTTTGATAGTGAGGTTGGGGTTGGAGCGGAGGGAGTGGAGGGCTGCACATTGCGAGGGTGAGAGATTGGAGTGGGTGAGAGGGGTGGACAGGTTGAGGCAGTCAATGACGCGGCGGTAGTTGGCTATGAAGAGATCGAGGGCGGGTAAGAGGCCAGCACGGGGTGTCCAGGTGGATGGGGTGTGTTGGAGGCGGGAGAAGGATTCGTCAGAGGATGGGCAGGAGTCCTGGTTGAAGAAGTAGGTGCGGAGGCGAAGGCAGCGGAAGAAATGCTCAATGTCTCGCCACATGTTGAATTTGTTAATCCGGAAGAATAGGGGGATGAAGGTGATGCCTCTGCTGAGGACTAATCATTTCATCCTCAGAGAGGGGGAGGTCTGGAAGGATGGTGAAAATACGGCAGGGCTGGGAGCTCGGACCTGGTGTGGGACTGGAGCTGGGAGTGGGGGTGGGGTTAGGTGTGGGGGTGGGGTTAGGTGTGGGGGTGGGGTTAGGCATGGAGGCGGAGTTAGGCACAGGGCAGAGATCGGCCGCCTACCTGCGGAATGTTTCAGAGAACACCTCTGGGACACCCGCACCAACCAACCCAACCGCCCCGTGGCTGAACACTTTAACTCCCCCTCCCACTCCGCCAAGGACATGCAGGTCCTTGGCCTCCTCCATCGCCAGACCATGGCAACACGATGCCTGGAGGAAGAGCACCTCATCTTCCGCCTAGGAACCCTCCAACCACAAGGGATGAATGCAGATTTGTCCAGCTTTCTCATTTCCCCTCCCCCCACCTTTTCTCAGTCCCAACCCTCAGACTCAGCACCGCCTTCTTGACCTGCAATCGTCTTCCCGACCTCTCCGCCCCCACCCCCTCTCCGGTCTATCACCCTTGCCATTCAACAAGATAGTGACAGATCTACTCCAGACTGAACTCTTCTTTCCTGCCCAGCTCAGCATTGTTATCAACTCCCTGATATTTCAAACATCCACCAACTTCTTCCCAAAACATTTTCAGTGATCTTACCTCTACAGCTTGTTAGGGCAGAGAATTCCAGACATACACTGGGAAAAGAAACTCCTTCACATAACAGTTTCAAATAAGTGTTCCCTTATGCTGTGACAATATCCCACAGTATGAAATTCCCTCATTAGTTGAAACATCTTCTCAACATCTGACTTGTCAAAACCCCCAGAAACTTGTACATTTCTATAAGCTCACCCTTCATTCATCCGAATAATAGTGAATAAAAGTCTAACCTAATTAATCGTCCTTGACAGGTCAATCCCATTCATATAAGGCATTAGCTTAGTGAAATTCTTTTCAACTATGTCCAAAACCATTATATCCTTTCTTAAATATGGGGACCAAAACTGCACATGGTACTGCAAATATCGCCTCATTAGCACCTTGTATAGTTGTAACAAGACTATGCTATTTTTAATCTCCAACCACCTTACAATAAAGGCAAAATTCCATTTGTCTTCTTAATTAACTGCTGCATCTGCATGCTCACATTTTTGTGTTTCACACATAAAAACACCCAGATCCCTCTGCAACAACATTCCTGCTAAGATGCATGATAATGGGCGAACAGCCGCTGCAAAGTTCTGCACACAGTGGTCAGTATCAGCACACCAATTCTGGAAGTGACTGCCATGCACAAATCTTGGAGCCAGATTGAAAATTAGACGGTATGCTGTTTTGTGATGGATTTTTATGGTGTCTCTCTCTCTCTCTCTCTCTCCACTTTAGGTAATAGTCAGCTTTTTGATTCTGCCCACTAAACTATATAACCTATATTAAACTCCACCTGCCAAGTTTTTTCCACTCACTAAACCAGTCTATATCACCTTAAAGATTCCTGATGTCCTCATTACAACATGCCATTCAACCTCTTTTGTATTGTCAGCAAATTTGGATACATTGCATTCTGCCCCTTCATCTAAGTCACTAATTTAAATAGCATTTAATTGAGGCTGTATGACTGATTCTTGTGACACTCCACTAGTTACATCTTTACAATCTGAAGAAGACTCAAAATTGATGCTAAAGCATTACCCCATAGCATGAGCTCCTGTCTTTTATGACCTAATTGGAAGCTTTCAAGAAATCCAAACACACTGCACCTATCAGTTCCCCGTTATCATCTTTGCTTGTAATATCCTCAAAGAAATCTGGCAAATTTGTCCACTGGACCTGAAAAGTTAACTCTGAAAAGTTAACATTCCCAACCTGTTAAGCCTCTCCCTATAGCTTAAATCCTCCAACCCTGGCAACATCCTTGTAAACCTTTTCTGAACCCTTTCAAGTTTCACAACATCTTTCCCATAGGAAGGAGACCAGAATTGCACGCAATATTCCAAAAGTGGCCTAACCAATGTCCTGTACAGCCACAACATGAGCTCCCAACTCCTGTACTCAATACTCTGACCAAGAAAAGAAAGCATACTAAATGCCTTCTTCACTATCCTATCTACCTGTGACTCCACTTTCAAGGAGCTATGAACCTGCACTCCAAGGTCTCTTTGTTCAACAACACTCCGTAGGACCTTACCATTAAGTGTATAAGTCCTGCTAAGATTTGCTTTCCCAAAATGCAGCACCTTGCATTTATTTGAATTAAACTCCATCTGCCACTTCTCAGCCCATTGGTCCATCTGGTCAAGATCCTGTTGTAATCTGAGGTAACCTTCTTCCTGAAGAAGGGCTTATGCCCGAAACGTCGATTCTCCTGTTTCTTTGATGCTGCCTGACTTACATGTAGGCCAGATTAAGTAAGCAGCTATCTAGATGGGTTTTTAACAATTACCAACCGTGGTCATATGGTTGTCATTCAACTAGCTTTTGGTTTCAGATTTTTATTGAATTCAAATTTCACTACCGACTACAGTGGGATTTAAAGCCACATCCTCAAAACATTAGGTTAGAATTCTAGATCACTAGCTCAATGATATTATCATTAAATCAGCACCTCTTCTTGCTTTTGCACTTTCACTTTCGACTAAGTTTATTACTAAGCCAGCTGACTGCAATCATTTAAATAAGTCTTTTAATTGCCTTGCATGCTGTTCCCACATGTTACTGTATTCAGAGTATTCAAGAAGATTTGTAGCTCAGGTTGTGGATGAGATTGCTGACTTGCTCGCTATGCAGGTAAGTTTGTTCACAGATGTTTTGTCACCATGCTAGGTAACATCAGCAGTGCACCTCTGGTGAAGTGTTAGCGTCTGTCCCACTTGCTATTTGTGTGTCTGGGTCTGTAGGTGGTGTCATTTCTGGCTTTGTTTTGGTTCTGTTTCTTAGCAGTTGGTGTATGGGGTACAACTCTACATGTTTGTTAACGGAGTTCCAGGTTGAGTGCCAGACTTCCATGAGTTCCCATGCATGTCTCTGTTTGGCTTGTCCTAGGGATACATTATCACAGTTGAATTGGTGCCCTTCATTGTCTATGTGCGTGGGTACAAGTGATAGCTGGTCATGTCTCTTGGCGGCTAGTTGGTGTTTGTGTACCCTGGTGGCTAATTTCCTTCCTGATTGCCCTATGTAGTGATTTTGGCAGTCTTTAATGGTTAGTCCTGTTGGTTGTGAGTATGGCATTCTTTATACTTGTTAGTAGCTGTCATCATGTGGTAGTTGTTTTGTGGGAAACCATGATACCCAGGGTCAGAGTAGTCTGGTAGTCATTTCTGCTATGTTATTAATATATGGCAGTGTGGCCAGTGTGTCCAGACATGTTGTGTCTTCCTGTTGTGGTCTGTCATGTAGGTATCAGCAGATATCCTTTGTTGGTTTTGTCCATGGGTTGTATTGGGTCTTTTAAGTTTGTTAGTTTTTGTTTGAGAGTATTGGTGGGTTTGTGTGCTACTAGGATTCCGAGGGGTCTTAGTAGTCTGGCTGTCATTTCTGAAACTTCTTTGATGTATGGTAAAGTGGTTAGGGTTTCTGGCTGTGTTTGGTCTGCTTGTCGTGGTTTGTTCTTGAGGAATCTGTGGACTGTATTTTTTGAGTATCCGTTCTTCTTGAACACGTTGTATAGGTGGTTCTCCTCTGTTTTCCGAAGTTCATCTGTGCTGCAGTGTGAGGTGGCACGTTGGAATAGTGTTCTGATACAGCTTTGTTTGTGTGTGTTGGGATGGTTGCTGGTGTAGTTAAGTATTTGGTCAGTGTTTGTTGGTTTTCTGTAAACACAGGTTTGTAGTTCTCCATTGTCCTTTCTTTCGACTGTGACGTCCAGGAATGCGAGTTTGTTGTCGGTTTCTTCCTCCTTGGTGAACTTTATGCCTGTGAGGGCGTTATTGATGATGTTAAATGTCTCTTCTAGCTTGTTTCGCTTTGTGATGACAAAGATGTCATCTACGTAGCGGACCCAGATTTTTGGTTTGATGGTTGGTAGGGCTGTTTGTTCTAGTCTTTGCATTACCGCCTCTGCTATGAATCCTGATAGCAGAGATCCCATGGGACCCAGTACAACCCATGGACAAAAACAACGTCGTCTACAAAATTCCATGCAAGGACTGCCACAAACACTACGTAGGACAAACAGGAAGAAAGTTAGCCACCAGGATACACGAACACCAACTAGCCACAAAAAGACACGACCCTCTCTCCCTTGTAACCCTACACACGGAGGGAAAAAAACCCACCATTTCAAACTGGGACAACACATCTATCCTGGGACAGGCTAAGCAAAGACATGCCAGAGAATTCCTAGAGGCCTGGCACTCCAACCACAACGCCATAAACAAACGCATAGATCTAGTTACCATCTATTAACCCCTCAGAAAACGAACAGGAAATGACATCACCACAAACTCCAGGAACCCTATCCAGGACAAACATATAAATAGAAAGCAGGAGACAACAGCTTCGCTTCACTTGGAGGTCGCCACTGATGATGTTACCTAGCCAGGTAATGAAACGTCTGGATATCAAACCTACAGCTCAGCGAGCAAACCTTCACCCTAAACCTCAACCTGAGCTACAGACCTTCACAAAACTTACATGTACAAAGTCCATTTTGAGAACTTTCTACCTCATTTTCTGTCTCAATCCTTTTGTCTCTGACATCCTCTATTACTCTTACCACCTGACACACATGCTTCTCCTTATCCTCCTCCCTATGATGATATTATTTTGACATACATTGCAGAACTACTTCTTCCTACAATCAGGAATATCTATCAGATTGTACACTTTACTAATCCTTCAAACAGCCTATATGAATTTTGCTTTCAGAGCCATAGAGGTCTACAGCATGGAACAGGCCCAACTTGCCCATGCTGTCCAGTTTTCGCAATTTAAACAAGTCCCATTTCCCTACATTTGGTCCATATCCCTCCTTTCCTATTCCATCCATGTACCTGTCTGGTTCACCTTACAAAGACAACAATTCCAACTTTTCATTTCCTACATAAAACATTCAAGTTGTAGAATGTAAGTCCATTCGTTTATTTTTGTCTGTGAAACTAGCAAATGTTTCTTTGATACCTTACATGCTCCAAAATGGACACATAATCCAAAATCGAGAATTTGTCTTTGTCTTAAGAACTTTTCCTTAATCAATTTTAATGTGATGTCATGGTCACAGATTGATCTAAATGTACTAAACCCAGTTGATTCATTTTGGGAATCTATGGTGGCAAGCAGTAAGAAAGATAATCTGTTGTCTCAATCCGATGGCAATTCATGACAGCATGACTTAGTCATAGTTTTGAGAGTCTGATGGTGTCTTGGAAAAATTTTAGAAATAAAGTTAGAATCTTGATCAAATTATATTCAACTGATAGTCCATCATGAGTAAAAACTCTGTTCATTTTTCTACTTTTACCTCAGCTTTAATGGCCCTAAAGGAACATCTTTAGGAAAAGGACTTGCCATAGCCATAATTGTAAGAATATACTGTTGTCCTGATTTCAATTTTGGTAATGATTCTATACAATCTAATAAGACTCGACTCAGTGAATCTTCAAAGACTGATATAGGTATCAAAGGTCTGGATTACATGTTGAGGTTTTGCTATTATGTGGCATATATATTAAATTTTACTAAATTGCACAACCTATTTTTGAAGCTTTGACCAAGCAAAATACCTGTGTTTTGCTTATTCCTACGTATCCTCTTAAAGGATATCTCTACAATATCAGGATGATACCACGATTTGATGAGCAACCACCCATTCTTCATCTGCAGGTCAATGAGAGTGTTTCCACTTTCTCATCAGAACTCTGAATATAATAGCTCTCTAAAACACATCGGCCTCAGCTTCAGTGTGTGCTATCTGTGTTTATTACTTAACTCAGAATCCACATTGACCCTTCATTAATGAAGACAAGTCAAATACATCTTTTGAATTATCTTCGTTCTTAAAGAGGTCGAGGCCAGTCAACACAATTTCTTCTCATACGATAAGACTACCATTCCAGAGAACAGTCTGGTGAACCTTTGCTACATTCTCTATATCAAGTATATATTTTCTTAGGTAAGGAGATTAAAACTGTGTGTAATACTCCTGTGAGGCCTCACCGAGGCCCTGTACATCTGTAGTAAGACTTCTTAGTTCTTTCCTCTTTCAATAAAGACTGACCTAGTAATTGCCTTCCTAACTGCTTGTGTACCTGCATGCCTGCTTTCAGTAATTGCTATACAAATACACACAATCCCTTGTATGTCAACATTTCCCAATCTGTAAATATTTAAATAATGCTCTGCCAATCTGTTTTTTTCTTCAAAGTGGACAACTTTACATATCCACATTATACTGCATCTGCCATGCATTTATTCTCTCATTCAACTTGTCTTTGTCTGCGTAAGTCCTATTTATATCCTCTCACAATTCCATTTAGTTTTGTTTTGTCAGCAAACTTGGAAGTATGACATTTGATTGTCTCAGGCAAATCATTGACATAAATTGTGAATAGCTGAGTATGAAGTACTGATCCCTGTGGTACCTGCCTTGTTACCTCCTTCCACAAAAGAAAATACTCTTTTTTTTTCCCGACATTCAGTTTCCTGTCTGCCAACAAATTCTCAAATTCTGTTTGATTTTGCACAATATTTCTTATGTGGGACTTCTCCAAGGCTTTCTGAAAATCCAAATGCACCACATCCGCTAGTTGTCCCTCATCTAATCTGCTAGTTATGTCAAACATGATTTCTCCTTCATAAATGCACTACTCCTGCTGGTTTTCACCCATCATAATGCAGTGCAGGTGGTACTGAATTAATGTAAATTCTATAGAATTATGTAGAATATGGAACACAGTAATGAGCCATTTGGCGAAATCAATCCACAACAGTCATTGTGTGTCACTCAGGCTCCCACCCATTCTTCCTTGTCAAACTCTTGTCACTGTAACTCCCTGATGCCTTCTCCCCCATAAACGTGTCTAACCTCCCTTTGCATGCATTGTTACTTATTGTCTGCACTACTGCTTGTGTTAATGAGTTTCGAATTCTCATCACTCTCCAGGTAAAGAGGTTTTGTATTTGATTTCTTGGTGACTATCTGATATTGATGTTCCCAGATGCTGCGTTTCTCTTTACGTGGAAACATTTGCTTTCTGTCTACCCTATCAAACACTTTCAGAGAGTCCTCACATAAGAAATAGGAACAGAAGTAGGCCACTCAGCCTCTCAAGACTGCTTTGCCATTCAACAAGATAATCACAGATCTGCCACAGCGAACTCTTCTTTCCTGCCCAGTTCAGCATTGTTATCAACTCCCTGATATTTCAAACATCCACCAACTTCTTTCCAAAACATTTTCAGTGATCTTACCTCTACAGCTTGTTAGGGCAGAGAATTCCAGACATACACTTCACATAACAGTTTCAAATAAGTGTTCCCTTATGCTGTGACAATATCCCACAGTATGAAATTCCCTCATTAGTCGAAACATCTTCTCAACATCTGACTTGTCAAAACCCCCAGAAACTTGTACATTTCTATAAGCTCACCCTTCATTCATCTGAACAATAGTGAATAAAAGTCTAACCTAATTAATCGTCCTTGACAGGTCAATCCCATTCATATAAGGCATTAGCTTAGTGAAATTCTTTTCAACTATGTCCAAAACCATTATATCCTTTCTTAAATATGGGGACCAAAACTGCACATGGTACTGCAAATATCGCCTCATTAGCACCTTGTATAGTTGTAACAAGACTATGCTATTTTTAATCTCCAACCACCTTACAATAAAGGCAAAATTCCATTTGTCTTCTTAATTAACTGCTGCATCTGCATGCTCACATTTTTGTGTTTCACACATAAAAACACCCAGATCCCTCTGCAACAACATTCCTGCTAAGATGCATGATAATGGGCGAACAGCCGCTGCAAAGTTCTGCACACAGTGGTCAGTATCAGCACACCAATTCTGGAAGTGACTGCCATGCACAAATCTTGGAGCCAGATTGAAAATTAGACGGTATGCTGTTTTGTGATGGATTTTTGTGGTCTCTCTCTCTCTCTCTCCACTTTAGGTAATAGTCAGCTTTTTGATTCTGCCCACTAAACTATATAACCTATATTAAACTCCACCTGCCAAGTTTTTTCCACTCACTAAACCAGTCTATATCACCTTAAAGATTTCTGGTGTCCTCATAACAACATGCCATTCAACCTCTTTTGTATTGTCAGCAAATTTGGATACATTGCATTCTGCCCCTTCTTCTAGGTCACTAATTTAAATAGCATTTAATTGAGGCTGTATGACTGATTCTTGTGACACTCCACTAGTTACGTCTTTACAATCTGAAGAAGACTCAAAATTGATGCTAAAGCATTACCCCATAGCATGAGCTCCTGTCTTTTATGACCTAATTGGAAGCTTTCAAGAAATCCAAACACACTGCACCTATCAGTTCCCCGTTATCATCTTTGCTTGTAATATCCTCAAAGAAATCTGGCAAATTTGTCCACTGGACCTGAAAATTTATCTCTGAAAAGTTAACAGCCCCAGCCTGTTAAGCCTCTCCCTATAGCTTAAATCCTCCAACCCTGGCAACATCCTTGTAAACCTTTTCTGAATCCTGTCAAGTTTCCCATAGGAAAGAGACCAGAATTGCATGCAATATTCCAAAAGTGGCCTAATCAATGTCCTGTACAGCCACAACATGACCTCCTAATTCCTGTACTCAATACTCTGACCAAGAAAAGAAAGCATATTAAATGCCCTCTTCACTATCCTATCTACCTGTGACTCCACTTTCAATGAACCTGCACTCCAAGGTGTCTTTGTTCAGCAACACTCCCTAGGACCTTACCATTAAGTGTATAAGTCCTGCTAAGATTTGCTTTCCCAAAATGCAGCACCTTGCATTTATTTGAATTAAACTCCATCTGCCACTTCTCAGCCCATTGGCCCATCTGGTCAAGATCCCATTGTAATCTAAGGTAACCTTCTTCCTGAAGAAGGGCTTATGCCCGAAACATCGATTCTCCTGTTCCTTTGATGCTGCCTGACCTGCTGCACTTTTCCAGCAACACATTTTTAAGCTCTGATCTCCAGCATCTGCAGTCCTCACTTTCTCCTTGTAACCTTCTTCACTGTCAACCACACCTCCAACTTTGGTGTCATCCGCAAACTTAGTAACTGTACCTCTTATGCTCGCATTCAAATCACCTATAAAAATGACAAAAAGTAGTGGACTTAGCACCGATCTTTGTGGCACTCCACTTCTTGCTATCTGATATTGTATTTCTAACTCGCTTCCTCTTCTGCTCTAAATTTATTTCATCTGATAATTTTTTCGTCATTCTCTATCATTTTTGTATTCTGTCAAGTCATTTTGACAGGGTAAAAAAAAAGTCATACATCTTTGCATTTGTTAACTACAGATGGTAGGTGCTTTCCTCAAAATTTTTCTTTGTAATGTACTTATTTCCAGTATTCTGAAATATCTCATTAAATATCTGCCACTGCCTTTCTATTGACCTATCCCCTGGCTAAATATCTCTATTCACTTCAGTTAGTTTGGCTCTATTCCCCTATAGTTGCCCTTATTTTGGTTTAAAATACCAGTCTCTTGTAAAGAAGCTCTACTTTCTTTCAAACTGTATGTAAAATTCAATCATACTATGATCACTGCCACTTCAGGGTACCTTTAGGTCATTGTTTCATCATGACAGATTCCAGATAACATGATCAAATGGGATCAATGGGCTGAAAAATGGCAGATGGAGTTCAAGCTAGATAAATATGAGGTATTGCATTTTGGTACAACAAACAAGGGTAAGGCTTATACAATTAATGGTAGGGCCTTGGATAGTGTTGTAGACCAGAGGGACCTAGTGATGCAGTATGTATTTCTTTGAAGTTTGCATCACATGCAGACAGGGTGGTTAAAAAGGCAGTTGGCATGCTTGCCTTCATTGCTCAGTCCTCTGAGTATAGGAATTGAGAAGTCATGTTCAGGTTGTACAGGACATTTGTGAGGCCTCTTCTGGAATACTGTGTCCAGTTTTGGTTACCCAGTTATAGGAAGGATTTCATTAAACTGGAGAGGATTCAAAAGAGAATTACCAGGATGTTGTTGGACATGGAACATTGAGCTATAGAGAAGGGCTGGATAAGCTGGGACTTTTTCCACTGGAGCAAAGGAGGTTGACAGGCGACCAGATAGAAGTTTATAGAATAATGAGAGGTACCAGTTAGAGTTAGTGGTAATTGTCTTTTCCCTAGAATGGGGGATTTCAAGACTCGGGCACATTTTTAAGATGAGAGGAGAGAGATTTTAAAAAACACACGAGAGGCAAATGTTTTAAACAGAAGGTAGTTCACATGTAGAAGGAACATTGCATGGACGCAGGTGCAATTACAACGTTTAAAAAACATTTGGATAGGTACGTGAATAGGAAAGGCTTGAAGAGACATGGGCCAGGATCAAGCAGGTGCGTAGTTTGGGATTACGTTCAGCATGGACTGGTTGCTCGGAAGGGTCTGTTTCCACACTGTATGACTTTACGATTCTGTCTGTATAACTCCTCACAACACAAAGTTTAGTTTGACCTACTTGCTGATCAGTTTAGGAACATGCTGTTGTAAGAAACTATCTTGAAAGGATTCCATGAACTCTTGATAAAATTGAGGAATCTCTGATGTTATTATGGTCAATCTGATTCTTCCTGTTTATAAGCCGATTAAAATCATAACACCATAAGACCATAAGACACGAGCAGAAATTAACGAGGTAAAAACAATGACTGCAGAAAGGACTTTTGCCCGAAATGTCAATTTCGAAGCTACTTGGATGCTGCCTGAACTGCTGTGCTCTTCCAGCACCACTAATCCATGAGCAGAAATTAGGCCATTCAGCCCACTGAATCTGCTCCACCATTCAATCATGGCTGATATGTTTCTCAACCCCATTCTCCTGCTTTTTCCCTGTAACCCTTGATCTCCATGATACTCAAGAACCTATCTATCTCAGTCTTAAATATACTCAATGACCTGACCTTCTCAGTCTTCTGTGGCAATGTCTTCCACAATTCACCCTCTCTGGATAAAGATGTTTCTCCTTATCTCCATTCTGAAAAGTCTTCCCTTTACTCTAAGGCTGTGCCCTCAAGTCCTAGACTCTCCTATCAATGGAAGCAACTTCCCACATCTGCTCTGTACAGACCATTCAGTACTCTGTATGTTTCAGTTAGATACCCCCTCGTCCTTCTATACTCCATGGAGTATAAACCTAGAGTCCTCAAATGTTACTCATGTGTTAAGCTTTTCTTTCCTGGGACCATTCTCGTGAACCTCCTCTGAACACGCTCCAGGGCCAGTACATCCTTTCTGAGCTATGGGTCCAAAAACTGAGCACAATACTTCAAATGTGATCTGACCAGACCCTTGTAGAGCCTCAGAAGTATTTCTCTGCTTTTAAATATCAAATCCTCTCAAAATAAATGTCATCATTGCATTTGCCTTCCTAACTACTTGAGAGTATCCTAGACTAGAACTCCCAAATCTCTTTGCACTTCAGACTTCTGAATCTTCTCCCCATTTAGAAAATAGTCCACTCCTCTTTTCTTCCTACCAAAGTGCATGACCTCACTCTTTCCCAAGTTGTGCTCCATCAATCGTTTCTTTGCTCACTCTCCTAAATTGGCCAAATCCTTCTCTAGCACCCCCACTTCCTCAATGCTACCTGTCCTACTGCCTCTCTTTGCATTGTCTGCAAACTTAGCCAGAATGCCCTCAGTTCCTTCATCTAGATCATTCATGTATAAAGTGGAAAGTTGTGATCCCAAAACTGACCGTGCGGAACACCACATGTCACCGGCTACCATCCCAAGAAGGACCCTTTTATCTCCACTCTCTGCCAAACAGCCAAGCTTCTATCCATGTTAGTACCTTGCCTCTGATACCATGGGTCCTTATCTTACTCGGTAGCCTCCTGTGCGGCACCTTGTCAAAAGCCTTCATGAAGACCAGGTAGATAATATTCGTCAGCTCTCCTTCATCTAACCTGCTTGTTACTTAAAGTTGTGTGGGAAATGTACAACATGGAAAAAGACACTTAGGTCTAACTTTTGCATGCCAACCAGATATCCCAACCCAATCTAGTCCCACTTGCCAGCACCCAGACCAAATCACTCCAAACCCTTCCTATTCATTTACACATCCAGATGCCTTTTAAATATTATAATTGTACCAGCCTCCACTACTTCCTTTGGCAGCTCATTCTGTCCTCGCACCACTTTCTGTGTGTAAAAGTTGCCCCTTAGGTCTCTTTTATACCTTTCCCCTCTCATCTGAAACCTGCGCCCTCTAGTTCTGGACTCCCTCACCCCAGGGAAAACACCTTGTCTATTTACCCTATCCATGCCCCTCATGATTTTATAAACCTCTATAAGTCACCCTTCAGCCTCCAACGCTCCAGGGAAAACAGCCCCAGCCTATTCAACTTCCCCCATAGCTATGGGTCGAATCCTCCAACCCTGGCAACATCCTTGTAAATCGTTTCTGAACCCTTTTAAGTTTCACAACATCCTTCCAATAGGAAGGAGACCAGAATTGCATGCAATATTCCAAAAGTGGCATAACCAACATCCTGTCGTAACATGACCTCCCAACACCTATACTAAATGCTCTGACCAATAAAGGAAAGCATACCAAACACCTTCTTCACTATCTACCTGCAACTCTACTTTCAATGAGCAATGAACCTGCACTCCAAGGTCTCTTTGTTCAGCAACACTCCCTAGGACCTTACCTAAAGTGTATAAGTCCCGCTAATGTTTACTTTCCCAAAATGCAACACCTTGCATTCATCTAAATTAAACTCCATCTGCCACTCCTCAGCCCATTAGCCCATCTATCAAGATCCCATTGTAATCTGAGGTAACCTTCTTCGCTATCCACTACACCTCCAATTTTGGTGTCAACGGCAAACTTACTAACTATACCTCCTAAGTTCACATTCAAATCACTTAGGGTCATAGAGATGCTAATCACTGTGCTACCGTGCCATCCCTAAACAGGTTCACTGCGTTAGATTAGATTAGATTCCCTACAGTGTGGAAACAGGCCCTTTGACCCAACAAGTCCACACCGAACCTTCGAAAAGCAACCCACCCAGACCCATTCCCCTATATTTTACCCCTGCACCTAACGCTACAGGTAATTTATCATGGCCAATTCACCTAACCTGCATATCTTTCGACTGTGGGAGGAAACCGGAGCACCTGGAGGAAACCCGTGCAGACAGTGGGAGAATATGCAAACTCCCACAGACAGTTTACCGAAGCGGGAATTGAACCCAGGTCCCTGGAGCTGTGAGACAGCAGTGCTAACCACTGAGCCACTGTGAGAATTCTAGCAGATTTGTCAGGCATGACCTCCTTTTGATGAATCCATGCTGACTTTGCCTGATTTCACCATACACTTCCAAGTATTCAGAAATCTCTTCCTTCACAATGGATTCCAAGATCTTACCCACGACCGAGGTTAGGCTAATCAGTCTATAATTTTCCATCTTTTGCTTTACACCCTTTTGGGCAGCACGGTGGCTCAGTGGTTAGCACTGCTGTCTTACAGCTCCAGGGACCTGGGTTCAATTCCCGCCTTGGGAAACTGTCTGTGTGGAGTTTGCACATTCTCCCAGTGTCTGCGTGGGTTTCCTCCAGGTGCTCCGGTTTCCTCCCACAGTTGAAAGATGTGCAGGTTAGGTGAATTGGCCATGCTAAATTACCTGTAGTGTTAGGTGCAGGGGTAAAATATAGGGGAATGGGTCTGGGTGGGTTGATCTTCGGAGGGTTGGTGTGGACTTGTTGGGCTGAAGGGCCTGTTTCCACACTGTAGGGAATCTAATCTAACCTAACGCAGTGAACCTGTTTAGGGGCAGCACGGTAGCACAGTGGTTAGCACTGCTGCCTCACAGCACCAGAGACAAAGTTCAATTCCCTCGGGCAACTGTCTGTGTGGAGTTTGCACATTCTCCCCATGTCTGCGTGGGTTTCCTCTGGGTGCTCCGATAGACAACCGCAGTCGAAAGATGTGCAGGATAGGTGAATTGGCATGTTAAATTGCTCATAGTGTTAGGTAAAGGGGTAAATGTAGGGGAATGGTTCTGGGTGGGTTGCTCTTCAGAGGGTTGGTGCGGACTTGTTGGCCCGAAGGGCCTGTTTCTACACTGTAAGTAATCTAATCTAAACTGGGATGTCACGTCCTGAAAGATTACCACTAATGCCTCCACTACCTCTATGTCCCTTAGGACTCTGGGGTGTAGTCCAACTGGTTCAGGTCATTTATCCACCTTCAGGCCATTCAGTTTTTCTAGCACCTTCTCCTTGATAATGGCCACCATCTTCAGCTGTGTCCCCTCACTCTTTTGAATTTTTGGGATATTACTTGTGCCTTCCACTGTGAAGACTGACATGAAGTAATTATTCAGTTTCTCAGCCATTTCCTTATTCTCCATTACTGTCTCTCCAGCATTATTTTCCAGCGGTCCAATGTCCACTTTAGCCTCTCTTTTTCCCCTTATATATCAAGAAAAACTCTTCCAGTTGTCTTTTATATTACAGGGTAGCTTACCCTCATATTTAATCTTCTACCTCCTTATTTCTTTTTTTGTTGTCCTCTTTGTAAACTTCCCAATCCTCTGGTTTCCCACTAACCTTCACTACATTATGTACTTTCTCTTTTGCTTTTTTGCTAACCCTGACTTTCCTAATCAGCCATGGTTGCCTCATCCTCCCTGTACCATGCTTATTTTTCCTCAGGATGAATCTCTACTGTGTCTCCTGAATTACGCCCAGAAACTCCTGCCATTGTTGTTCCACTGTCTTTCCTGCTAGGCTCCTCACCTAGTCAATTTTACCCAGTTCCTCTCTCATGCCTCTGTAATTGTCTTGATTCAGCTGTAATACCATTACACCTGATTCTATCTTCTGCCTCTCAAATTGCAGAGTAAATTCAATCACAACATGATCACTGCTTCCTAAAGACCCCTTCATCTCAAGCTCCCTTATCAAGTCTGCCTCATTCCTCAACACTAATTCCAGTATTGCCTGTTTCCTAGTGGGCTATTCTACAAGCTGCTCCAAAAGGCCATCTCAGAGACATTCCACAAATTCCTTTTCTTGCAATCCACTACCAACCTGATTTTGCCAGTCCACCTGTGAATTGAAACCTCCATGATCACTGTAACTTTGCCTTTCCTTCACATCTTTTCTATCTCTTGGTATATTTTGCACCCCAGCTCCTGACTACTATTTGGAGGCCTGTGCATAATTCCAAGCTCTTTCCTGATGAAAGGCTTTTGCCCGAAACGTTGATTTCCCTGCTCCTCGGATGCTGCCTGAACTGCTGTGCTTTTCCAGCACCACTCTAACCCAGAATCTGGTTTCCCGCATCTGCAGTCATTGTTTTTACCCTGTGCATAATTCCAAGAATAATGGGTTTCTTCACCTTTGCAGTTCCTCAATTCTACCCACACAGATTCTAAAACACTTGACACTACTTTGCTCCTTACTATTGATTTGATTTCATTTCTTACTAATAAGGCAACCCCTGCTGATCTGGCTATCTTTTCAAAAGGATGTTTCTATCCTTGAATACTCAGCTCCCAGTCCTGATCCCCTTGCAGCCACATCTCCGTGCCACCCATCACGTCACACCTGCTACTTTTGATCTGTGCCACAAGCTCATTTATCTTATTCCTTATACCGCATGCATTCAGACATGAGACCTTCAGTCCTTGATTATTGCTAGCCCTTTATCACAGGAACCCAATATTTCTTTTTTTACACTTCTTACATTGTGACCACTGTTAGGTATCTTGCAGATCACTCCCACAAGTGACTTCTCCATCCCAATATTCATATCACCAACCAAACTAATTTTACATCTTGTGATGGAGTTCTTTTCTGGTTTTAAAGATGCCCCATAAACGCAAGCTGATGTGCCAAAACCAAAACCTAGAAACCCATTTACCTCATATGACTTTTTAATTCACTTTTAAAGGTCTATTATCAAGTCATACAAATCTCCCTATTTCTCCACTTTCTTCAGGATAATAGGATTTTCAGAACACTTTCATTCATTTCCACAAACATGACCTTGAGCTTCTGGTTGCTTGCCATTTGAATTTACCACTTTGTTCTCATGCTTCACTTCTATCCTTGGCTTGTTGCAATGTCCCAATCAAGCTCAAAGCAAGCTTGAGAAACAACACCTTGGTCTTCTACTGAGACACCTTACAGCTTTCTAGATTCAACACTGACTTTAGTAATTTCAGACTGTAACTGCTGACCTCTTTTCATTCTGTTTATTTGGCATTTGCCAGTTTGAGTCTCATCGTTCCTGGCTTTGTTATTGTTCCATTTACACTCATTTTGGAAAAATACTTTAGCCTTCTATTGTACTATCAGCATTCCCATGATCTTTTCTTCCCATGACAGCTTTGTCATTTAAACTCTCCTATAGTCTATCTTTAGTCTTCCCTTTTAACTTTCATTCCTCCTTCAACAGCACTGATCTCATCACACTTCTGCCATAATCAAACCTGCCGACAAGGTGGTGCTGTTATCTGGTGTACCAACCTCTACATTGTGGAGGCTGAGTGTCAGATACCTCCTCCTATCTCCCATGGAACAGACCCCATTAGACATCAAGTTATTGTGTCCACAATGCTCGTTAATCTCATTTTATATGGGGATCTCCATACACAGCCTCCAATCTCATAGTCCACCAACCGCCTGCTTCTACCTTCTTGCCAAAATCTACAAGCAGGACTGCACAGGCAGACCCCTTGTTTCTGCCTGTTCCAGCCCCACAGAGTTTATCTGTTCCTGTCTTGACTTGATTTTCTTCTCCCCTTCTCCAGTCCCTTCCTGATTAAATTTACGATTCCTCTGACACTTTACATCAGTTTCAGAATTTCCAGATTGTGGCTCTAGCCCCCTTCTTTTCATCATGGACTTCCAATCCTTTCACATGGTCTATCTCTGACTCCTCCTTTTCCTTCCTCAATATCTCTGTTCCTACCTCTGCAGATAGTCTGGCCACCAATATCCACTACAAAGCCACCAATCCACTACAAATCCCATTGTTATCTGGACTATACATCCTCACACCCTGCTTCTTGTAAAGGCATCATTCCATTTTCCCAGTTTGTCCATCTCTGTCTAATCTGTTCTGATGATACCACCTTCCACAGAGGGCGGTTTCAGAAATGTCCATCTTCTTACTCAACTGAGGATTCCCAGCCACCATAGTTGACATGACTCTTAGCCATTTCCCACATTTTTGACCTCATGCCTTCTCTTCCCTGTCACAACATGAGTAGGATCCTCCTGGTCCTCACTATCCACTTCACCAGCATCCACATCCAAAGAATCGTAAGATGTCATTTCTGTCACCTCCAGCTCAATGAAACATATTTGCCTCCCATTCCTTGTCAGCATTTCTCAGGGATCATTCCTTCCAGGACACCCTGGTCCACTCTTCCTCCACTCCCAACACCTCCCACACCTCTCTGACACCTTCCCATGCAGTGGTAGAAGGTTTAACGCTTGCTTGTTCATATCCTCCCTTTTCACCATCCAAGGCCCAGATGCACTTTCCCGGTGAAGCATTACTCACAATGCAGTCTCATCTATATTAGTGAGATGAAATACAGACTGGATGATTGCTTTGTGGAACACCTATATTCTGCTTGCAAAAATTACACTGAGCTTCCAATTGCCTGCCACTTCACTCACCACCTTGTTCCCTGTCCAACATTTCTACCTCAATCTGCTATAGCACTCCAGCAAGGCTGAGCACAAACTGGAGGAGCGTCATCTCATTTTCTGCTTGGGGACTCACCAGCCTTCAGCACTCAATATCATGTTCCATAATTTTAGAATCTGAATGTCTTCCATATACTTTACCCACACCTACACTCCAGGCCTTGTCACGAAGTGGACTGCCTTCAGGCACAACCAATCCGTTTTTACCTACAATTGGTCCTCATTATCTTTCTCCCTAACTATTGTTCTCTCTCTGGGCTCCATCTTTGCCAGTTCTCTCACTCCTTTACCCCTCCATCACGCCCTGTTTTCAGCATGGATACCATTCTTTCCCAGCTACAATCAGTTCTGATGAAAGGTTATTGGACTTGAAATGTCCACAAATGCTGCCAGATCTATTGCGTTTCACCAGCAAGTTCTGTTTTTGCTTCACATTTCTACTTGTTTGCAGTTCTGAAAAAGAGTCATAATCAACCTAAGACATTAAGTCTGTTTCTCTCTCCATAAACATTGACGGACTTGCTGAGCATTTCCAGTGCTCTCTGTTTCTGTTTTACAAAAATAGTAACAAAAATGTGAATTGAGACTAATGAGGAAAGGCTGGGTTCCTTTTTTTTAAATGACAAAGCTGAGATGTGAGGAATGTCATGGTGAATCGTACAGCTAGTGTTGTAGATGGTCTTTAATCTACTTAGGGGAAAGAGCAGTTCAACTTTCGGGAAGTTTAAACACTCAAAAAGAAACAAGACAGCAGAGGTTCAGCTAATGAAGAGGCAAATAATAACTCAAGTGTGACAGGAAGGGGTAGAAAATATCAGCAGAAGTTAGAACCAATGCAATAATAATTAAATAAAATAAAGAAAATTGCAGATACTGGAAGTCTGGGACAAAACAATTTAGAAGAAGGGTCACCAGACCCGAAATATTAACTGATTTCTCTTGACAGCTGTTGCCAGATCTGCTCAGCTTTTCCTGCAACCTGTTTTTGTTTCTGAAACAAAAGGTCACTGGACTCAAAATATTAACTCTGACTTCTCTTTGCAGATGCTGTCACACCTACTGAGTTTCTCCAGTAATTTATGTCCTTGTTAATGATGGTAAAAATTCAATGCTTAAGGCTCTTTATCTGAATGCATTTAGCCTTTGTAAAAAGATAGATGCTTTCATAGCATGAATAGAAGTAAACAATTATAAGTTGATAACTAATACAGAGGCATGGTTGCAGGTGAATAAGACTAGGAACTCAATATTCAAGGGTTTCAATGTTCTAAAAGAATAGCCTTAGAAGAAAAAGAGGTGGGGGTAGTTGTTAATAAAGAAAGATAACAGTGCGGTGATGTGTAGTGATATAGGTACACGAGGTCACGATGTGGAATTGTATACATGGAAATAAGAAGGAGCAAGAGGTAAAGGTCATGGGTGGGAGTTGTCTATTCACCCCTGAAGAATTGTCTCATTGTAGGACAAAGTATAAATAAAGAAAACTGGAAATTTTCTGGTTGTATGCTCAGGAACCAATTCAAGAACAGGCCTCCCTAGACTGGGTATCATGTAATGAGAAAGAAATAATTGGCAATCTAACTATGCAAAGCCCTTTGCATAGTTAGATTAGTTTCCTGAATCTGTATGAGGCGCAGGTTGGCTGCAAAAAATTGTGGAATGCTACTTAAAGGGATGATGGTGGAGAGGCAATGGCAAGCATTTAAAGAGTGCATGGAAGAAGGATAAAAATTGTTGACTTGTGTCTGACATGAAAATAAAATGGGAAAAGTGGCATGACTATGGCTAACAAAGGAAATTAGAGTAATATTAGATTCAAGGAAGTGGCATACAATTTGGCCAAAAACGCAGGTAAACTGAGCGCTGGAAGCAGTTCAGATTTCAGCAAAGGAATTGATTAAGAAGGGGAAAATAGCATACATAAGTGTGTGAGGAACATACAAAGTGATTGTCAAAACTTCGATAGATATTGTGCAGAGAAAAAGATAAGTGAAGACAAATGTTGGTTGCTTCTGGTTATAATGGGGAATAATAGAATGGAAGAACAATTAAATATATATTTTGGTCCTGTCTTCACAAAGGAGGACACTAATAATAAAGGAGGTCCCAAAATGTTGGGGAAACATATGGTCTAGTGAGAGGGTGGAAGTGAATGAAATCAGTATTTGTAGAGAAATGGTGCTGGAGAAATTGATGGGATTAAAGGTCAATAACTCTCTAGGGCCTGATATTCTACATACAAGAGCACTTAAAGTAGTGACCCTAGAAATAATGAATGCATTGGTGGCCATCTTTCAAGATTCCACAGACTCTGGAACAGTTCCCATGGATTAGAAGGTAGCTAATTTTAGCGCATTAACTAAGAAAGGCGGTAGACATAATTTAAGGAATTACAGACCATTTAGCCTGACATGAGTAGTAAGAAAAATGCTGGAATCTATATAAAACAATTAAATGCAGAGCATATGGAAGAGTGATAGCATTGAACAGACTCAGCGTGATTCATGAAAGTGAAATCATGCTTGACGAATCCATAGAAATCTTTGAGGATGTAGCTCGTCGAGTTGATAAGAGGGAGCCAGTGGATGTGGTTTACTCTGGCTTTCAGGTTTTCAAACATAAGGGATTAGCATGTCAGACTAAAGCACATGAATTTAATGTAGTATACTGATATCAACAGAGAACTGTTTGACAGACAGGAAACAAAATGTAGGAACAAACAGGTCCTTTTCTGAGTAGGAGCCAGTGACTGGTGGGGTGCTGTAGGGATCAGTGCTTGGACTAGCTATTCACAACTGACATGAGAAAAGACTGGATCAGGTAGGTTTATGTTCATTTGAATTTGGAAAAATGAGGAGCAGCTCATAGAAACCAATAACTTCCAACAAAATTATGATTTGGAGATGCCAGTGTTGGACTGGGGTGTACAAAGTTAAAAATCACACAACACCAGGTTATAGTCCAACAGGTTTAATTGGAAGCACACTAGCTTTCGGAGCGACGCTCCTTCATCAGGTGATTGTGGAGGGCTCGATCATAACACAGAATTTATAGCAAAAATTTACAGTGTGATGTAACTGAAATTATACATTGAAAAATTTATTGTCTGTTAAGCCTTTCATCTTTAGAATACAGTCATAGTTTCACTTCTTTCATGTGTAAATCACAAAACCTTTTTTTTAAAATGTTGCATTCTCGGATTAGCTGTTAACAATGGTGATAGCGAGACAATATGTTGAAGGTGTTGGCCCCCTCTATTCTCTGTCTATGACCTGATGTTTAGATTGATTCTAATCTAAAAGGTGAGATAGCGGAGTTTTACATAAATTCATGCAGTTTTTCAGCTCAGAGTTCGACATGAATGCAAGCAGTTTTTGAGCAAAGTACAATGTAACCCTGCAAGTACAAATTCACCCCACAAAATATATGTGTGCATGTGGGTCTTTGTCTGTCTGTGTGTGTATGTCTGTCTGGGTTGGGGGTTGTGAGTGTGAGAAAGTGTATGTGTGTGTAGTGAGTGCAGAGTGTCTTAAGTCTGTGAGGGGGTGCGTGTGGGAGTGTGTGTGTCTGTAAGGGTGTGTGTGGGTGTCTGTGTGCACGTCTGTGTGTATGTGTGTATAGGAGTGCCTGTGTGTGTGTGAGAGTGTGTGTATGCAGGAGTGTCTGTGTGTGTAGGAGTATCTGTGTGTGTGTATAGTGCAATGGTGATCACCTGTAATGTGACATGAACCCAAGGTCACGGTTGAGGCCCTCCCTATGGGTATCAGACTTTGTACATGGCAGGTACTCATGTGACTCAGCCAACGTTGTCCATCTTATACGTTGCAGGCAAGGATGCCCGGAGACATGGTACATTGGGGAAACCGAGCAAAGGCTACGACAATGGATGAATGGGCACCACACATCAATCAACAAACAGGAGTGTTCCCTCCCAGTTGGGGAACCCTTCAGTGGTCCAGGGCATTCAGCCTCGGACCTTCGGGTGACCATCCTCCAAGGTGGACTTCAGGACAGGCAGCAGAGGAAAGTGGCTGAGCAGAGGCTGATGGTTAAGTTCGGTATCCATAGGGAGGGCCTCAACTGGGACCTTGGGTTCATGTCACATTACAGGTGATCACCATTGCACTATACACATCAAACAGCATTTGGCTATTTGATGCACTCGCCATACGCGATGGATCGTGTCCTTTTCGAGATTTTAATGTCGCTCGTCAACAAATGAAATACCCCTATCCAGCGAAACCACAGCCAGAAGATCTAAAAGGGCACGGTAAAAGAAAATAAAAAAAGTTAAAAAGACGTTGTGAAGCAGAGTTTCAGCGAGGCGAGGGATGTGCTAAGGTTATCAACCGTTGGACAATGTTACCACTCATCCCTTGTTGCGTGTAGCGTGCACTTTAATTATTTAACACCTAAAATTACCTACCACCAATTAACCTAAGTGATCTAAAACAATACAATTTTATTAATAAAATCTTAAAATTTAACTCTAAATTAAAATCGGCAATTAAAACTATTTAAAATACTATTTAAATTGATAAAACATATAAAAAATTTAAAACCACACAATTTAAACTATTTAAAAGATACGTCGATATTAAGAGTCCATGATAATCCTTAAAAGTTCGAGGGTCAAAGATAAAGTTAGGTTTGCGATATTTTGTGCAAATGATTTAAATTTTACAATCCCGAGGCCTTTCATCAACTCTGAATTCTTCTCAAACTACTTCCCTCGAGCTCCTATCACAAACCCATAAAAAGATATCTTTCCTCCGCCAACGAGGTGCATTATCTCTTTACCTAAGTGACTATATTTCTTTATCTTCTCCTCCCAAGTCAATTTGAGGGAGTTTATTTGAAGGTCCGTTCTGACTGTCACGTCCACCACCACAATTTGCTGTTCCTTTTTAAAGATTAAGTCCGGTATCCAAAGTTTTCCGGACGCATCTTTAACCCGCAGCTCTATACATATAGTCCACCCGTTTTTCCTAACAAAACTAACTAGTTCTTCAGCTAACCTATTGTGCCTTTTAACTCTCATTTTCTTGACGTAAGGGCACCATCCAGAAATATGCGCGAAAGTTTCCGAAATGTCATTATATCTTCTGCAATTCTTAATGTTAAAAGGCCTGCCATAAGACAAAGACGCCCGTGCTGGAAAGAAATTAGTTTGTAGCGAAATCGAATTAATGACTTTGGACGTCTTCATAAAAGATCATTTTGTCAACCAATTATTTGATACACTATCATTCTTATAATAATGGACAGGGGAGGGCCATCCATCTCTGTGTCTCCACAGATCTCCAGTTTGCATAGTTGGTACTCGCAAACCCCTCCATCCCATCTTCACTATCTTCTATGATGGTATCTGCTTCATCCAATTGTTGATTAATGTTAGGATTCCAGATCTTTTCCATAACCCTTAATTTACTCCATTTATGCATTTTCTCCGCTACACTCTCACCCTCAAACCGAAATGAGGTGTGCAATATTTCGTCATCAGATTTATGTAGCGTCCCATATTTCCTCACAATCGAGATTGGAATAAAAGTTGACAGTCTATTTAACGCCAGGCCTCCGTCACGGGCTTTAGCATAAAGCACTCCATCCGTGATGGATTGGGGAAGGTGTAAGATCTCTTTCGCCGCGCGTTTAATAATATTATCCAATTTGTTAAGGTAATTAATAGAAACTTCCGATAAAGTTAAATAAAAATACAGTCTAGGAATAAAATATGTTTTTAAAAGTTCTATTTTCTGTACCGGTTTAAGAGGTGATTTTTAAAAATTCCCTATTCATGTATCCAATTGGCTCTCCCAGTCCGCTTTACTAACTCCGATTCATGGATCTATATTAGCACCCAAGTATTTATCCGTGTTGCCCGGTTCTATGAATTGTATAACCCCTTCACTTAACTTCCAATTAGTTTTATCGTTAAATATAAAAGACTTATTTCTATAAGTAAGATAAAATCCTTTAGTTTTCTTTATTTTCACTTCCATTCCCGTGTTATTACAAAACTTTTCGACCAATTTTAAATTGTAAACCATACCCTCATAAGATTGACTAATTAACGCTAAGTCATCAGCAAACGCTAATGTTGCGCAATGAAAACTGTTTCCGTCTAATCCTAAGAATATCCCCTTCTGCTTCTCCTTGATAGTACTAATTAATGGGTCCATTACAATGTTAAAAAGGATCGGTGACAACGCATCACCTTGCTTTACTCCTCTTAAAATTTCAATGTTTCTGGTTTTACATTTAAAACCTTCCACCTGAGTAAAATTATTCTCATATAAGTTTGTAATTAGTTTAATAAAAATTTGCGGGAGCTGGAGTCTTTTCAATGCTGTTATAGTTAATCTATGACCGACGGTATCAAAGGCTTTAGCTAAATCTACCAAAACTACAGCTAAATTCCTCTTATTCTTTTTAGCACCTTTCATAATATTTTCCAGGATTTTTATGTTCTCCTCACATCCTGCTACGCCGGTCATAAATCCTTTCTGCCTTTTATTCAGATTTATCACTTTACTAAGTCTATTTGCAACGATTTTTGTAAAGATTCTAAGCATAATTAGCCCCATAGTAATCAGCCTCCAATTATTTATATATTTTAACTCATCTTCTATGCTCACCTTTGGGATCAGAACCATTCTACTTATTTTTAACTGGTCTGGAATTTTACCAGTTTTTATCCAAATGGTAAATAGTCTCAGAAATAATAAATTATCCTTATTAAATATCTTAATTATTTCTTTAAGCGTTACCCTGTCCAGCCCTGCAGCGGTTTTCACATTCATCGCCTTTACGGCCAGATCCACGTCTTCCACCGTCACAGGACCAGTC